>NW_028317983.1:6773750-6928125 GCF_062004578.1 Staurois parvus
ACTACTCGCCGGCACCCACTGATCGGAGCATTAGCTATGGAGGAAGAGAAATGTATACAATACAATCTCCCCTGTCCGCTCCTGCACACTGCTTTGCATGGCTCTGCATAGCAGAGCCATACAAAGTAGTGTGCTTACAGTGGAAACACAGGCCACAGTAAAATAGCACTCAGTTAATCCTTTGATCGTTCCACGTTAACCTCTTCCTGCCAAGTGCCATTAGTACAGTGTCAGTGCTTTTTATTAGCACTGATCACTGTATTGGTGTCACTGGGGATGTCAGTGACACCAAGTCAGTTCCCCTTCGTGTCAGAATGCCCGTCGCAGTCCAGCTATAAGTTGCTGATCGCTACCATTACCAGTAGAAAAAACCCAAAATCCCAGTATATATACACTGCCATTTGTAAACACTAACTTTCACGTAAACCTATTAATTTACATGTATTGGGATTTTTTTTAGCAAAGACATGGAGCAGAACATATTTTGGCCTAAATTTATGCCGAAATATGATTTTTAAAATTTTTTTATTGGACATGTTTAATAGCAAAAAGTAAAAAATATTGTTTTCTTCTCAAATTTGTCAATAATTTTAATTATTATTATTATAGCGCAAAAAATGAAACGTACAGGCAATCGAATACCACTGAAAGAAAGCTCTATTCGTAGGGAAAAAATTTTAAAAAAAGGACATAAATTTCATTTGGGTGCAGCATTGCATGACCGCACAATTGTCAGTTAAAGTAACGTGGCGCTGTAAAGCAAAAAATGTCCTGGTTAGAAAGGGGGGGTAAATCCTCTGGAGGGCAAGTGGTTAATCACCCCACAATTCTGGGGAATGTGACCAATCACACTACCATACATGAACTGTAAGGTTGGATGTTCTCTCTATTAGACATGAACAGACACAAATTGTGATATCTGGTTTCTGCACCCTGCTATGTGTAGCCAGCTTTTGCCTGAAGCAGACTATAGAATAATGCTCAGTCAGGTACATAGAGACAAAGATACCGGTGTATGTTTTACCTTCTGAAGTCCTTCCGTATATTCTGATCAGATCGGAGAGCTTCCTTAACATATAACTCACAGGGGCACGGGAATGGCAGCACACTATCTAGATCATAGATCAGCCGCTGTCCTCCACTGCAGACATGGAGCAAGATTACATGATAGTCCTGCAAGCACAAAAAGTCCACAATATATTTATTTGAACACATATACAGTACATGGCCACTGCATATTCCACAGCAGTTTCATAAACCAATCGCATTATTCCCTGCCAGAAAAACAAACTGCAGTGTAACGCCCCTTCTGTAATCAGTCAGCCAATAGTGGGAGGAATCCATTTAATATACTGTATATTATTTGTTTACAAAATAACCGCACCACACAATGCAGTTGTCATGTTAAATACTATAACCATTTCTATTAAAAATCCTAAATAAAATTATACTTTTCTTCCAAATCTAGAAAGTTATGGGCACAACGAAAAATCAAGTATTAAATCTCTTTACCTTATTCCTCACTCCCATAGACTGATCCCCCTTAAAACTGCTTCCCTTCGCTGCCCAACTGGTCTCAGCTCTCTGACTTCATCACATACAATGCAGGACCAGTAGCCCTGCATTGTACATAAGGATACTGAAGGCGCACCTACCCCCGGGGAGCATCAGACAGTGCCGGCTTTCAGAGGAGCAATGAATAAGTAAATAATTCCCCATAATTAGTAAAAGCAGGGTGTAGCGCTAAAAAACAATAACAGTACTTATATCAAATAATAAAATCAAGTGACTGGTGCAAAAACCATATCAATGGTAAATGCATGCATACATCATGAAACCATACGCATGAAACCAGCTAATATAAATAAATTGAAATAAACTGCAGCATAAAGTGATAATCTAGTCACTGTTTAGTGACCAATCAAGTGTAAAGTGCAGGACTAGGAAATCAAACAATAGTCCACAATGAAAAGTGCACAGGAGATCCAGATGATCTTCAAAGTCCAGTGGTCTAGTCTGGTGCTATGGTGATAAGAATGATAAGATTGCGCACTCACCAGATACGCATTAAGAAATATCAATTCCAGAGGACTGGAGATCCCTCAATGGTCTGGTCTTAGTCAGGTGCCCCTCACTGCCTGGTATCCACTGCCATATGTGATGCAGCCGCTCTGTGGGTATTAGTAGCTCACAAGGAACTCCAAAAGAAGAGGCCAGATAGTGTGATATCTTCTAAACAGGCGATGTTTATTCAAGTGAAGTACAAACAATGAGTATAGGCAAACAAAAAACACTGACCATCTGAATATGGCCGCCAGGGCTCTCTTGGCTCCGGCGGCGTGACGTCACAACTCCGTAGCTCACTGACGCGTTTCGTGAGACCGCACGTAATCATAGGGGGTGAGCTTACCGTTATTTGTTTTTTAGCGCTACACCCTGCTTTTACTATTTATTTGGAGATTTTATACAGTAACTTTTGGTGTTTAGCAGCTTTATTTTGTTATAAGCACTTGCTTGTTTTTTCAGATAATTCACCATAATCATTCCGGAGACAAAACAATTCATTTAACCCTTGCAGTGCTGAGGGGGACACACTGCAAGAGGGCAACTGGCTGCAGTCCGCAGTTTTAATGTAGACAAATGGGTACAACTGATAAACAGCAATCACAATAGCAGCTTTAGCTGTAAATATTTTAAATAACGAAAGTCTTTTAAAGCAAAACAACAAGGTTTTGCTGATCTCTGCAACCCCAGCAACATATACTTTATTTTCTTCAGGGCTTGTTCATACTATCAGCGATGACCCGCACTTCTCTGCCTCGGATAAAGGCAGGTCACCTCTAGGGTACATAGAAAACAATTGTTTTCTACGTGCCCTATTCACACTGCAAGGCTGGTGTAATGTGTGATAAAATTCAGCATGTTTGCATTTTTCGGCAGCGCACTGGATGTCACCAGATGTCACTGCACAGCAGCGGAACACATCGCACAGCTTTGCAGTGACAGGAAGTGCCAGTACATGACACTTCAAATTATGATAGTGCTACCGGAGCCAGCACTGTCACAAACCCACATAGAAAACTCTGCATTTTATTGTGCAGCATAGTATGAACCCAGCCTCACTCTCCTGCAGGTCCACTACACATCACCAGGAGCCTAAGGAAATGTGCATACTGTGTGCAAGATTTTATATATTTTTACACACACACACACCCGCCCCCCCCCCTTACATATCATTTTTTGTGCTACGTATAGATCAGAAAAAAAAAGGAAATATACAAATCTGCATTGCTGAACAGTATTTCACACGCATATGCACGTGCGACAGCAGAAAAGCTAGAGAAAAAAAAATTTACACAGTGTGTAGGTGTTTGCACAAAAAAGTGCAAATACACAAATTTACTGTACAGCCCACCCTCAAGTTTTTACGCAGGAACCTTCTGGCAGGATTCTGACATTCACACATCAGCACTGTGTTCAAGTACCCCTAAAATAGAAGTTTGGGAATTAAATAAAAGAAAAACAGAAAAAAATAAATAAAAAAAACACACACCACATTTATACTCACCTAGCTGAACACAGCATCGATCCGTGTTGCATCTGTCCTCCTCCAGCTCCACGACTGAGAACTGAGCGATCAAACACTGCTGATTGCTCAGTTCTCGGTTCTTAGTCTGCAGGGAGCCGGTGACTGTCCCTTAAAGCTGATATCCATGTTTCCTGTCACTTTAAATAGTTTATCTGGACCAAGCTGGTCCAAAAAAAATATATATATACTTCACTAGGTGCTGCAGTAGCTCTAAGCACTGTATGTAGCGATGTGCTGAGAGTGCCAGGCAGCAGGGGTGGATCCCGGGTTTAAAGAGGAGGTCCAGGCTCCCTCTACAAAATTAAAGTCAGCAGCTACAAATACTGTACTATAAGGATGCTGACCTGTCCAGGGGTCCAGCGATGTCGTCACTCGGGCTATTTCTTCACTCAGCTGGCACAGGCTCAGCAAAGATCCCACATTTAAAGCAGAGCTCCACTTGTCTGCCTCCCCCCACTGCCACATTTGGCACTTTATGGGGCGGAAGGGAGGAGCGGGTACCTGGTTTTGACGGGTACCCGCTCCCAGCTCACTTCACCTTGGAGAACTGTGCCGGATGCTTGGCACCCCTTGTTCCTCCTGCAGTCTGCTGGAACAATTCACAGGTAGGAAGTCACCAGCACCAAAGCCTACAGTTCAGTGCCTTGCAGGGTCCCTACCTCTGTGGGATAAATTGTTACTCTGTAACCTTAAGAAAGGGTCCCTGTGAGACCTAGAATTTATGGAATGGATCTTGTGACTTGATGCTTCCCCTCTAAAGTGGAGGAATAATCCTGGAGCGCTGGGGACTTTTCACTCTTCATTGGATTCTTCAATCAGATACCCATTATGCCATTTTCAGCAGCCGCCATCTTGATAAGGTCACAGGCTGAAGGCAGAGCAGCTCTCACATAGACTATTAAATTTGTACAACTGATTGACAACATCAGAATTGAAGAGATAACCCAGCATGACACTCACCCATATTACAGGTTCATCTCGTCTACCACATTGCTGTTTCCAAATAGGTATCTGCAGGAGAGAGAAAAAGAAAATTGACAATTTGGATCCCCAAACAGCAAAACAGATTATGGCAATTTGATGGTTTTAATGGAATGACATCTCATTCACCCGATATACAGGTGTTCGTACAGCCACTGCATCTTCAGAGAAACACAGGCTGTCTGTGTGCAGCTCCAACCACACAAACAAGGAGCTCATTCACGCTACAAGGGCCACAGCACCCATGCATATGAGCCCTAAGGCAGTTGATCTATATATATATATATATAAATGTATGTCTCACCATTCTCTTTTCATTGGACAGGAACACAGCATAAAATTCTTGCAGAGGCCTTTCACTCTGATCTCGGATGTGCTCACAGAGCTTCCAGACATTTTCTTCACTGTGCAATAAAAGAAAATTAATGTGTTGCATTGCAGCATAGATCTGAGACGCTGACATCAATTTTTAACCCGATGTCTCATCAAAATATTTTACCTTTTTTAGTTTTAGATGGAGGAGGGGGAATGATTCGGAACCTTTAAAGTGGAAGAAAAATGTAACTATACTTTAAAAAGTTCCCTTTCCGAGGAGGATCTGTGTACTTACCTATTTTTTTTAATCTGCTCCGGTCATGTGATGAGCACCAGCTCAAGGAATGCTTGACATCGGTTGGGAATTTGAGGATCTGTGACATCACTCACAGTCTTCCCATTGCCCAGACGTGGTCAGCGCTCCCTTCTCTTCCCTACAGCAGGTGCTCACTGACATATTGGAGCTGAAGCTGTGGGACCAAGTGACTGGACCAGAGCAGATAAAATCAAATATAGGCAAGTACACAGATCTTCTTTATACAGGTTAGGCAGCATAGTTACTCTGGCTGAAAAAGAGACAAAAGTCTATCCACTTCAACCGTTAAAAAAAAAAAGTTATAATCCTACACCCGCAGTTGATCCAGAGGAAGGCAAAAAAAAACAGCAAAGCATGATCCAATTTGCTCCTGCAGGGGAAAAAAATCCTTCCTGATCCCCCAAGAGGCAATCGGATATTACCTGGATCAACTTTACCTATAAATGTTAGTATCCAGTTATATTCTGTGTATCTAAGAAATAATCCAGGCCTTTTTTAAAGCAATCCACTGAGCTGGCCAGAACCAACTCTTGAGCGAGTCTATTCCACATTTTCACAGCTCTCACTGTGAAGAAACCTTTCCGTGTTTGGAGATTATATTTCTTTTCCTCCATACATAAAGAGTGCCCCCTTGTCCTCTGTGATGACACAGAGTTCACTATATGAACCACTGATTTATTTATACATGTTGATCATATCCCCCCTTATGTATTATACGTGGAGATCATATCCCCCCTTATGTATTACACGTGGAGATCATATCCCCCCTTATGTATTATACGTGGAGATCATATCCCCCTTATGTATTATACGTGGAGATCATATCCCCCTTATGTATTATACGTGGAGATCATATCCCCCTTATGTATTATACGTGGAGATCATATCCCCCTTATGTATTATACGTGGAGATCATATCCCCCCCTTATGTATTATACGTGGAGATCATATCCCCCCCTTATGTATTATACGTGGAGATCATATCCCCCCCTTATGTATTATACGTGGAGATCATATCCCCCCCTTATGTATTATACGTGGAGATCATATCTCCCCTTATGTATTATACATGGTGATCATATCCCCCTTATGTATTATACATGGAGATCATATCCCCCCTTATGTAATATACATGGAGATCATATCCCCCCTTATGTATTATACATGGAGATCATATCCCCCCTTATGTATTATACATGGAGATCATATCCCCCCCTTATGTATTATACATGGTGATCATATCCCCCCTTATGTATTATACATGGAGCTCATATCCCCCCTTATGTATTATACATGGAGATCATATCCCGCCTTATGTATTATATATGGAGATCATATCCCCCTTATGTATTATATATGGAGATCATATCCCCCTTATGTATTATACATGGAGATCATATCCCCCCCCCCTTATGTATTATACATGGAGATCATATCCCCCCCCCCTTATGTATTATACATGGAGATCATATCCCCCCCCCTTATGTATTATACATGGAGATCATATCCCCCCCTTATGTATTATACATGGAGATCATATCCCCCCCCCCTTATGTATTATACATGGAGATCATATCCCCCCCTTATGTATTATACATGGAGATCATATCCCCCCCTTATGTATTATACATGGAGATCATATCCCCCCCTTATGTATTATACATGGAGATCATATCCCCCCCCTTATGTATTATACATGGAGATCATATCCCCCCCCCTTATGTATTATACATGGAGATCATATCCCCCCCCCTTATGTATTATATATGGAGATCATATCCCCCTTATGTATTATACATGGAGATCATATCCCCCCCCCTTATGTATTATACATGGAGATCATATCCCCTCCCCCTTATGTATTATACATGGAGATCATATCCCCCCCCCCTTATGTATTATACATGGAGATCATATCCCCCCCTTATGTATTATATATGGAGATCATATCCCCCTTATGTATTATACATGGAGATCATATCCCCCCCCCTTATGTATTATACATGGAGATCATACCCCCCCCCTTATGTATTATACATGGAGATCATATCCCCCCCCCTTATGTATTATACATGGAGATCATATCCCCCCCCCCTTATGTATTATACATGGAGATCATATCCCCCCTTATGTATTATACATGGTGATCATATCCCCCCCCCCCCCCTTAATCTCCTCTTCTCAGTAGAGAATAAATTCAGTTCCGCTGAGCTCCTCCATGCCTCTTATCAGTTTGGTTCCCATTCTCTGTACTTTCTCCAGTTCCCCAAACTGAACATTCCAGATGAGGTATACTAATGATTTGTAGGGGGTAGGATGATCTCTGCAATCTGTTCCTGTACTCAGTGCAGGCTGGCCCCTGTATCGGTGCTCTTACCAGTAGCAGCTGGTGTAGCAGCAGTCAGTTCGGGGTGGAAGGACTCCAGGACTGATATCCGGGTCCCAGGAGGGAGTCATGACTACAGAGGGGCACAGCTCTCCATTGTCACATGCCTCCCATTACACACAGTAACAGCCGGTGTCGCACTAAATTCTTCCCCCCGGAAAAAAGGAAGCGGAACCTATCACCCGACTACACGGCCTGGTGCATCAACTTTAGTTCCCCGGCACATGCCCTCCCACCACCCCCAGCCAATCAGCGGCGGACCTGCAGGAAAACAACTCGCGTATTTCTCCTTCAGTACACATACCCCGCCCACTGCCTTGTGCCAGACCCTGTGTTGAACGTGTCAGCAAGCTTGGGGGGCGTGCTCTCTCAACAGAGAACCAATCAAATTAATCTTTGATCTTCCGCGCCAAAACTCAACTGCAATCCATTGGAAAAGTAATAGATCCCTCCGCCTACGGTTTCGCGCCGTGACTAATAGTCCCGAAACATTTCGACTGCTCATTCCGCCGGAGAGCTCGACTGATCTCGGTGAAGCTCTGTAAGGACTAGCGGGGTTCGCGGCTGTTCGGTAGGCCGGCGGTGGTGTCCGTGCTGTGAGGCGATCAGTAGGCGGGTCGGTGGCGGAGGGATCTGGCTGTGTGTGAAGGCGGTTTGTGGCGCCAGAATTTGGAAGTGTTGGCGGCAAGCGGCTGTGCGAGGAGTCGGCGGTGGCCATGGTGCAACTACGGAGCTCGGCCGGGGCCAGGAGCGCTCCCGACAACGAGGACGACTCCCTGCTCGACTCCAGCTCCGAGTTCCTGAGTCTGGACCGCCGGGGCTCCCGGAGAGCCGACCCACCCGGGGGAGAGGAGGGGCGCCGGGCCAAGGTGAGCGGGACTCCAGGGTACAGGGCCACCTAACTATACAATCGGGTTGGATGATCTCTGTTCCCCCGACCATACAATGTGATTGGACGATCAGCAGAAACTACCAATACACTGTGCGATGTGGTTGTACGATTTCCAGACCACCAACTGCTGTGTACTGTAAGGGCCAACCTGATCGGATAGAAATAGATTGGATGGTATAGATTTGTCCCCTTCCTGTTTTCTGTGGATCTAAGTGAGATTGTATTTTGTATGCTGCCCCCCCCCCCCCATGTCATCTGCTGCCCTACTGTCCCTTTAAAAGTACTGCATTGCCAGTGGGGTGTGAAGGACTGTTGATCATCTGACCACCGTCATAGGCTGTTGCGTGACCGGTAGCCAGCCCGACCACCCAATCTCCCCCCCCCCCCCGAATCTGCACTACTGCCCCTTTAAAAGTCCTGCATGCCAAAGGGGTAGAAAGGACTGCTGATCATGTGACCACCATCATAGGCTGTCATGTGACTGGTAGCCAGGCCCCCCCACGCATGTGATCTGCTGCCCTACTGTCCCTTTAAATGTACTGCATGCCAGAGGGGCAGGAAAGACTGCTGATCATCTGACCACCATCACAGACTGTTGCGTGACCGGTAGCCGGACTGACCACCCAATCCCCCCCTTCCCCCTGGAATCTGCACTACTGCCCCTTTAAAAGTGCTGCATGCCAAAGGGGCAGAAAGGACTGCTGATCATGTGACCACTATCATAGGCTGTCATGTGACCGGTAGCCAGCCCCCCCCATGTAATCTTCTGCCCTACTGTCCTTTTAAAAAGTACTGCATGCCAAAGGGGCAGGAAGGACTGCTGATCATGTGA
Source organism: Staurois parvus (assembly GCF_062004578.1). Classification (NCBI taxonomy): domain Eukaryota; kingdom Metazoa; phylum Chordata; class Amphibia; order Anura; family Ranidae; genus Staurois; species Staurois parvus. Next base: position 6,783,062 of record NW_028317983.1, read on the forward strand.
CCGGTAGCCAGACCCCCACATAATCTGCTGCCCTACTGTCCTTTTAAAAGTACTGTATGCCAGAAGGGCATTTGTAAACACTAATTTTCATCTAAACCAATTTACACGTTTTGGTTTTTTTTCTAGCAGAGACATGGAGCAGAATACATTTTTGGCGTAAATTTATGACTAAATTAGATTTTTTTTTTTTTTTTTTTGGTTATAGCAAAAAAAAATAGAAAACCCACACAGGCGATAAAATACTACTGAAAGAAATCCCAATTTGTGGGGAAAAAAGGACGCAAATTTAATTTGGGTGCAACTTTGCATGACTGCGCAATTGTCAGTTAAAGTAACGTAGCGCCAAAAATGGCCTGGTCAGGAAAGGGGGTAAATCCTCAGGAAGGCAGGGGGTTAATACTTGGTACAAATCCTATGTTGGTAGTGATGGCTTCAAGGCACCTCCAGTATGGAGAAACTAGTGTCATGCATTGCTCAGGTGGGATTTTGGCCCATTCTCCCACACAGTCTTCAAATCTTGAAGGTTCTGTGGGCCTCTTCTATGAACTCTGATCTTTAGTTTTTTTTTCTCATAGATTTTCTATCAGATTAAAGTCAGGTGATTGGCTGGCCCATTCTAGCTGCTTTGTTTTCTTTTCTTTTAAACCAATTGAGCGTTTCCTTGGCTTTGTGTTTGGGATTATTATCTTGGTGAAATGTCCACCCTTGTTTCATTTTCATCATCCTGGTAGATGGCTGCAGATTTTTATCAAGAATGTCTTGGTCCATTTTTCCATTCATCCTTCCTTTAGTGACATGAAGTTGCCAGTACCGTATGCTGAAAAACAGCCCCACACCATGATGTTCCCACCTCCATGCTTCACAGTTGGTATATGTGTTTTTGGGGTGGTGTGGTGCCATTTGACCTCCAAACATGGTGTGTATTATGGTATCCAAAGAGTTCAATTTTTGGTCTGAGCAGACTATATTCTCCCAGTATTTCACAGGATTGTCTAAATGTTGTGCAGCAAACTTTAAATGAGCTTCAACATGGTTTTCTTCAGCAATGGAGTCTTGCGTGATGACGTGCATACAGGTCATGCCAGCTGAGAGCATTACTTGTTTTCTTTGAAACAATTGTACCTGCTAATTCCAAGTCTTTCTGAGGCTCTCCACAAGTGCTTATTGGCTCTTGGACAACTCTTCTGAATTCTTTTCACTCCTCTCAGAAATCTTTTGGAGAGCACCTGGTCGTGGCTGACATGGTGAAATTATGTTCTTTCCATTTCAAGTTGATGGCCCCAACAGTGCTCATTGGAACATTCAGAAGTTTAGAAATCCTTTTGTAACCAATGTCATCAGTGTGTTGTGCAACAATAGGGTTGTGAAGGTCTTGAGAGAGCTCATTGCTTTTACCCATCATGAGATGTTTCTTGTGTGACACCTTGTTAATGAGATACCTTTTATAGGCAATCAATGCAATTACTGGCTTTTTTTTTTTTTGCCCCACTATAGCTCAGAGAAAAACCTTTTTTCTTTTAACTTGGGGAAAGAAACTAAAGAAACTTAATTTCTTTTAGCTTGGAGGAAAGTGACAAGTCATTCTCTGAGCTATAGTGAAGGAAAAGAAAGCTGGTAATTACATTGGAAAAAAAAAACCAGTACTGACCGCCAGTCACTGTATAAACTGCTCCTCTCCTTCCTTTCTAACCCCCCCCCCCTTTCTGATCTGCAGTACACACAGTCCCCTGTATTGGCACCTGTATCGGCTAATTTTTTTTCCTATTGGCAAAATGCCAGTAGGGCTATTTTCGACCGATCTGTTTTGGTGGCTGAAATTTCACTGCGTCCCTTATAATTACTGATAGATTTCAGTTGGTGTCTTGGCTTTCCATACCTTTTTTGCACCTCTTTCTTTGTGTGTTCAATACTTTTTCCCTGTGTCATTCCAGTTTATTACACTCAATGTAAGTTCTGAACCTACTTGTTTTGGTTTCCTTGTATGTACGGATTACATGGGTTGTTACTGACATGAACAATTCATGTCAATACCACCTTTCAAAATATACTTAGAAAAATTGGTAACGTGTTCAATACTTATATCTGGTGTACGTAGAGGGTGATAGGCTAAACTTTGGAGGTCAGAAAACGACAGAAGAACCTCGTTATGAAATATGTCGAAGATGTAACTCCATACACCTTCCACCTTGCATCATATTGCAACTTGGCCAGCTCTAGATGGGTGTCATTCTGCCAGATGGGACTAAATTCATTAAAATATATATTTTGTTTTTAATGTTCGCTTCCTTTAGTCTTCATTTTCCAAAACAAAATTACAAAACTTCAAAAAACTAAATACTTCAGATTGTCTACTTTACAAAAGGGTAATTTGGGGGTATTTTGTACTGTCTTGGCATTTTTGGGCCTCAAGAAATGAGATCGGCTGTCAGCACATCAGATATGTATATACCATAGTTTGTCAACTATAACTGTCACACAGACTAAATAATATACACTGATTTGGGTTATTTTTAACCAAAGAAATATAATTTCCAAAAATACATTTTGGCATGAATTTTTAAAGAAAGATTTGTTTGCAACCTTTAACTGAAACTAAGAAAAACATGTTTTTAGATTGTTTTGTTATAGCAAACAAAACAAAAAACACCAGTGGTAAATAAATACCACCAAAAGAAAGCTTTATTTGTGTGGAAAAAATGATATAAATTTAGTTTGGGTACACTATTGCCATGACTGAGCAATTGTCAAAGTGGTAGTAAACTGCAGCTTGGGGGGAATCCCCTGCAAGGTAATGTCAGAATGACTTGCCTTAAAACAAAGGCCTCCGGCGGTGTGTTGTCCCCTCTGCAGAGGCTTTCATCTTCACCTGGTTTTCCTTTCGGGTTCCTGAGCTCCGGCCATGTTACTGGCCAAGCCGCGATGACGTCATTGCTGCGCATGTGTGCGGAAGTCTCAGGCCATGGCACAGTAGTCTGAAGGAATGACGTGGGTATACCGTTGCTTCAGCACGCATACGTCAGCTGTCAAAATGAGCGAATATCTCCTAAACAGTGCACGTTTTTGGAGATACTCATTTTATGTACACATGAGCGTTATTCTAAACTTACTGTAGGTAAAAGATACAAAAGTGGGTTTACTTCAACTTTCCATTTCAATATCTATGTTTGGGTTTAACAATAGGAATAATAAGGTCTAAGTCAAGCATGTGAATCAGCTGTGCAGAGGCTGAATAATAAACAACCAGAACAAAACTGATCAAGAACAGCTCAGTCAAAAAAAAACAAAAAACTTTTATTTATATATATAATATATATATATGAATGATACTAATGAATTGATATGTTTATAGAGAAGCCAAGTCCCAAAATTCACTCGCAGACACCAAAAGGGGGAAGCTCTTCACCTGCAGACAACTCCTATAAGTTGAAGACTGCGATGGGCAGGAAAGAGCTAGAGGGAGAAAAAGATGATAAAGAAACCGGTGTGGGGAGGAGGAGGAAGAAGGTAGATGGGTAACTCAGATGTGGAGGCCCCAAAAGTGGCAGTCAGACTAGGCATGATGGGAACTCATAGGAGGTCCAAGGTTTCCAGACCTTAAGAAATTTAGGTGGGAGTCAAAATATTGGACATTTTTGTTCATGTAGCCTCATTGTGGTCAGTCGTGTTTTAACCCCCTGAAAGGCCAGATGCTGGGTCTTCCAGGCTTGCGTTATAGTCCAGTTAGCTGAAATAAAGAGATTTGGCCAATTTCTGCTGTGATGCATATAACCTAGGAATAGGTTAATGTAAGAGGGACAGTTTTTCATTCTTGCGGACCGGCAAATGGGAGAGAATCTGGAGCAGGTCAAAATCTCTGGAACAAAATCCTATTAGCTTGGGGCAGGACTACCAAATATACAGAACATCCCCACGCTGTCCACAGACTGAAGCATTTGTCACTACTTCTGGGGTAGACGTGAGCACTTTGGGACATGGGTCCAATACCTTCTGAGTAGAATCTTGTATGCTGCCTCAAGTATGTTTTGTATTGAAAGAGCATTTGGCAAATATTTTCCAAGCCTTACTTCAGTCCTCCAAATCTAAGGGGGACTGGAGGTCCCATTGGGACATGTAGGAAAGTGCTGTTGAAAATGGGCATCCACTTAAGGATGCGTGGATTGCTAAGATGAGACCATGAGCATGCTGTCATGCATGTTCAAAGAAGGTCTTCCTATATGGGTGGGTGGATGTGTGCCACAGGGCACCAATCAAGTGTTTTTAGCTGACGATAATGGAAGGGCTCTCTGGCTGGTGCATCATGCGTCTCCCCGATGGCCTCTCAAAAATGGGAAGGAGTGGGAGGAAAGAAAAGAGGGACGTAGTTTGAGGGAGCCAAGCATGCAGTGAGAATGGATCACAGTTGGGAAGTTCAAGCAAGACCCAACGAGGGACGTCTGAAACCACAAGAAGCATAAGCTAGAGAGGAGATCTGTGCTGCCACATAATGCCTAGAAATATTTGGGACTCACAAGCCCCCTTGTAGTCTATGAATGTAAGAGACGATCTAGGAACTCTAGGATGTTTTTAGGTCCAAATGAATTGGAGAATCAGTGTTTTGCAATATGCGAAGAAAGAAGGGGGGCACTCTCCCTGGTAATGTGCAGAAATAGTAAAGGGTCTCGGGTAAGATTGTCCTTTTCACCATGGATATCCTCTCTATCCAAGAAAGCGATGGGTATTGCCAAGAATGCAAAAGTGAAGCCAGGGTTCACAGCAGGGAGTAGTAGTTGGCAGAGCACAGAGAGGAGTGTGAGAGTCAATTTTAATGCCAAAGTAGTCCAATTGAGTGAGACGCCCAGTGATGGGGAAAATGCCAAGCCAAACACCCCCCCCCCCTCCCGTCTCGCACACGAAGGACAACACATACGCAAGTCCACAACGTATATGGAAACGGTGTTCACACACCACGTGCGGTATCGCCATAAACAGCTAGAGCAACAATTTGAGCTCCAGACTGTAGCTCTAAACTGGTAACCTGTACAGTCCATTTAGCATGATTTCCTATGGGACTATAGACTTCAGTGGAAACACTGCAGATAAGCATGTATTGCGTTTTCGCTGCATTTCGATGCAATTTAAATCTACTTAGCAGCAAGAGGGGGGGAAAAATGAAGGAAAAAAAAAACTGCGTCAAAAACGCAATGCAGAAACTGCTCAAAAGCAACCTGTATAGGTGTGAACCTAGCCTAAAGGCATTTAAATTAACGCGTATGGAGATTTTTAGGCACATAGCTTGGCACAGTTCCACGGGCATACGCAGTTTTAAAGCGTGACATGTATGGTATCTATTCGGCGTGTTATGTGTGGTGGTTTTTGTTTGTTTTTTTTACTGAAAAATTGCTATTCTATTTGTGCGCACTAAAATTTATTAGAGGTTTGTTTGTTTTGGGTGTTTTTTTGTTTTTTTTCTAAAAAAACCTCCTGCACAAATACAGCGTGACACATAAATTCGAAACACACCATTTTATTTTCTAGGGTCTCTCATTAAATATATCATGTTTGGGGGTTCTAAGTATTTTTCTTGCCAAAAAAGAATGTAGGAGACAAACATCAGAATTGGCTCGGAAGGCAAGTGGTTAATCTAGCTATTAGTCCTTGGCATACAAACACACACTGTCAAAATCCTAATCCAATTTTGCACACCGCAAAGGGCCATGTTTTTATGGTAATCTATTGCTTTGTCTGTATCCTTTCCAAAATAGGGATCATTTGCCAACAAGTCTGATGGGAAACTTGCTCTGCGGTCGTTAAGGAATCGAAATCCAGAAAATGGACATAACTATTCAGATTCCAGCTTGGAAAAGACGAATGAAACCATGACCAACGGCACAGAGGAGAAAAGGTTTTCTAGGTAACTGAAGCTTACGTGTGTGTGGGGGGGGGGGGGGGGGGGGGGGGTTTGTTTGGTTTGTGTTTTTTTTTTTTTTTTTTTTTTTTTTTTTTTTTTTTTCCTTTCTTTTACTCATTTGTGATTCAGGCTCCATGCACACGGTGTGTTTTAATGACGCTGGTAACGTTAGCTGTGTAAAAGTCACATTAAAAACATGAGTTTTTCAGAGTTTTTGTATTGGTGTTTAGCAGTGTTTTGCCTTTTTTTTTTTCAATTTTTTTGGGGGGGGTTACCAAAAAAATGCTGGTTTGCAGCGATTTACCGCGTTTTGCCACATTTTTCAGCGTTTGAAGCATTTTTACAGCTAAAAAACTCCCCTAGAAACTCACTAATCCTGGGTTTATTTCCAGCCAAAAACCGTTGATTCCAGTCTGTGTGCATGGACACATAGGATGACATGCTGGTGGGTTTACTGGCTGTAGAAAAAAATGTCAAAAGCCATAAACAGGCGCTGTAAAAATGTCTGGTGTGCATGCGGACTTAATAGCAATGCCTTTGGAAATCCTCAAAGATGTAGATTTATTCCCGGGAAAGCGAAACCTTCAGATCGTTGTTTGTATTTGATAATCAAGAATATTTGAATAAAATTGTAGTTTTTGGTTGTTCTTATGCTGTTAACACAGTTAAGTGCCCATGACCATCAGAATCCATCCTCTTCTTGGCTGAATTCAATCTTTCACTTATTCAGTTAATAATAAACTAATCGTTTGACGTATAAACTAAAAAAAATAGAAATGGATCCCTATATGTGTGTAGTTTTTACCTTTTTAATGCAGTGCTTACCACCTGGTAATTATCTTGATATATGTTTTTCTTCTTTAGGAGGCTGGCTAGGTTGCAACCAGATGTGGCTATAAATGGTGACTGCAAAGAAGGTAAAGTTCATTCCTGATGGCTAACCTGTTAATGTAAATGACACATTGATGGGTGAGGTTAAATTGTTACTTTAGGTCTCTTAATAAAATACGGCTGAAAACTTTCAGAAGCATGCAGATCGTGATCCACCAATGATTTTGTGGCAATTTTAAATTTTGTGGTTGTGTGTTTTCGTTATTTTTAAGTTTGCATTTTAGTAGACGCTATAGCTGGTTACAGTTATAAATTGTCCATGTGCTATTCATCAGCAGCTTTGGAGAACACGAGTAGCTACTAAAGTTGGTGTTTCTGTAGCATCAAATGCTATAAAAATCTATCATTCTAAGTGGCCAGTAAATAGTGAGGAACTACACTGCATATGAGCACCGCAAACTAAAATGTCTATTTAATTCATATTTAATATTCAAAGACCCCCCCCCCCCCCCCCCAATCCATCCATGTCCCATGCTTTATTTGGATAAGCACCCACTTAGCATTTCTGGCTGTGACCATCTTAACCACTTCCAGACCGGACACTTTTACCCCCTTCCTGACCAGGGCAATTTTCAGCTTTCAGCGCTATCACACTTTGAATGAGAATTGCGCAGTCATGCAACACTGTACCAAATTATTTTTTTACCATTTTTTTGAGACAGATAAAGCTTTATTTTGGTGGTATTTATTCACCGCTGGGATTTTAATTTTTTTTGCTATGTAAATGAAAGTCCAAAAATTTTGAAAGTGTTTTTTTATTAAATTTTGCAAATAAATATTTCATCATAAATCTTTGCCAAAATTTAATCCGTTTATCTTTTTAGTAAAAAAAAAATCCAAATTAGTTTATCACCAAAAATTATATTTTTTAAGCATTTTTTTTTTAAATTTTTTATTTTATTTTTTTTTTTACATACTGTCACCCTAGCAGTACAGTGTCACCATGGTGACACTACTACTTGTGGGGGGTGATGAAGATTTTTTTTTTTTGTACGCTGATTGCTTTTACACCCATATAGGATGTAAAAGCAATAATTTCTTTTTCTCTCTGTGTGCATTCTTGCACTCATTGAGAAGTACTGAGAGAGCTGTGATTGGTCACAGCTTGTCACATGGTACAAGGCTGTTGTGAATAGCCTTGTACCATGTGACCTCTGTGATCATTCACAGATTTCACACGTAGTAAGCAATGATGTCACAAGTGACATCTTGCTTACTACTTTGCATGTGATCACTGATTGGCCAATCAGTGATCACATGATTGGGACCTCGTACAGAGGTCCCGTCCGACTGGTGTTTCACTGTGTCCGGAGGACACAGCGGGCACCGGATCGCGGTGCTGCGCGCTCCCAGGGAGCACGCACAAGCAGGGTGCGGGGAGGCCGATTATAAACGACCACCTGACACTGCACTGCCACCGTCCGGCCGTTTATATGCAACGGCCGGTCGGGAAATGGTTAAGTTAAAGCATAGGATTCATGTCCCATTTACTTCGTGGAATCCATCTGCCCTTAGGCCTTGTACACACCACTATTACTAATATTTATTTTTTTGTTCAACCTTGACTGCCCCAGTGCTGGTACAGCGATCTACCCTACTGTGCTATTGTGTCCTGACAGGGTGGACAGCCCCAGCCTCCCCCCACCCAGAACACCCTGGTCAGCCATTGATTGAGAGTTCTGACCAGGAGTAGATGTCGGGTGGCATCGTCCAGTTCAACAGAAACCAGCCAACATTCAGCCTGTGTGGTGGTGTTCTGACTGGGCTGCAATTCCATGCATCCTATGTACTTGGAAGCTCCACAGGAATTAAGAGGGTGCAGGCCCAGCTGGGAATGTTTTTACATGTGGCTATGTAGTCTAGTTTGCAGTATCCCTTTCTTTTTTTTTGAGGGGGGGATATGTGATAGGGCTGGAACAGGCTACAGTATTACTCCGTTGCACTTAAAAGCCTTGTGTGCTGCTTAACTTGTGTCTTCAGCAATAAATGCTTCTTGCCTTCCTGCTGGCAGCTTAACCACTTGCCAACCGTGCTATAGTCAAATGACCGCTACAGCACGGTTGGCCAGTTCTGGGAGGGTATCATACGACGTCCTCCCAGAACACACCCTCCCGCGTGCCCCCGGGGGTACGCACCCGGCGATCTCCGTGATCACTGTATCCTATGGACACAGCTGATCACGTGATGTGGTAAAAGGCGTGTGCGTGTGATTAGCAAAGAGCCAATCCGCACTGTCCAGACAGAAGACCAGGGGTTTTGCAGCCTCATAAGGACAGTCAGAGCAGAATGAAAACTCCTCCTACAAGCTTTAACCAGTGCTCGGCTGGACGCTGATAGTCACAAGATTGCTGTATACTTCTGATGAGAAAAGATATTTAGCCATTTATATTTACTAAAATAATTGCATTTCCATGTTTTGTGGGAGACCAGATATAGTGAATGCAGGGTCCTGGATTTAGTACCTGTCCCAACTTGCATACAAATTCAACTTGGGAACAAACCCACAGAACCTGTCTTGTTTGTAACTCGGGAACTGCCCCCACCCCCATTTTGGATAGAGCAAAGGAGGGTTATAGCCCCTTCTAATTTTTTTTTTACTTTTCTTTTTTCTATCTATGTCCCATTGTGGAGAATTAGCTTCACTTCCTGTCCCATAGCCAAACAGGAAGTGAGATTCCCTGCAAATCATTGGGGACCCCCAAGTCACCAGAACTAGGGTCCCCATCGGAAAATGTCCCCTCTATTACTTTTCTTTCTAAAACTGACAAGTGTTCTAATCCATCTGCACTTTAGTTTTACTTTAAACCTGGAGAGATCTCATCTGAACTCGTAATAATTCAATGACATGGATTTTGTAATTTCTTAGAGTAACACAATATCTGTGCTGTTGGAATTGATGAGCCATTGATTATCACAAAAAGATCTCATTTTAATGCTGTCTCCTTCAGAGGTGATGGCATCTGCTGGAAAGAAACCGCTGAAGAGGACGAGAGAGGGTGCAGAGAAAGTTGCCACCCACAAGGAAGATGGTCTCGTGGAAGTTCGCCGGAGCGGCAGGATCAGGAGGAGTCGCTACAGCACCACAAATCAGTCTGTGCTGTTTGACAAATTAATCACAAAGTACGTACAGACTGTGTTCGGGGGGGATTGTGTTTCCTAAATAAGGGGTAAGAGCTGATAAAGGCTAGATATGTCCTGGCTTAACAGGAACAGAGATAACTGCATTAGATTGTTGTAACCAGGGCTTTCTTTCTGCCGGAACGCGGCGGTACTGCGTTCCGCCACCTTTTTCTTCTTGTCCCCGCTCACCGACTGCCTCTGCAGAGCTGACAAGCTATGCAGAGCAGCGAAAGTGACAGGTGCCGGACGCGGCTTGTTTATGTCATGCTTGCGCGTGCCCGGCACCTGTCACTGCCGCTGCTCACAGCCGGTGAGCGGGGACATGCACGCTTCACCCCCCCCCCCCCCCTCTACCGCCAGCGTGTAAACATCGGGGGCGCGGACGATGGGCGAGGACACTATGCACGCTTCACCGCCCCCCCCCGCCGGCGTGTAAACATCGGGGGCGGCGCGGCGACATCAACGGCAGTGACAGCGTGGACGCAGGGGCCGTACAGCTTGGAGTAGGTAAGCTGCGCTCGGCTCCCTGTCACTGACTGCAGTATCATGTATTGCTCTAAATTTTTACTCTCTCCCCAGCCTGTGCCCACCTAAACTATCCCAACCACCTGTGCCCACCTAAACTATCTGAGCCCACCTAAACTATCCTCACCCACCTGAGCCCACCTAAACTATTTCAGAACGCAATTGCTCAGCGCTCAGCGGCGCCGATCGAGAGCGCCCCTCCTGTGCATGAGGAACAGGAAAGATAAATTCAGTGATGGACGGTATTTTTTGGAGGAAAAGGTGGCAACCCTAGGGGAGCCTGTAGGAGCAGGCACATCTACCAGACAGGGTACACATGCATGCTAGACTGATTTTATATCTATGCTGGACGTTTACAAACGGCCTGCCATGATTTTATATCTATGCATGTGTTCCTGGTGTCAGTACGGTACTGATTTTATATCTATGCGTGTGTTTCTGGTGTCAGTACGGTACTGATTTTATATCTATGCATGTGTTTCTGGTGTCAGTACGGTACTGATTTTATATCTATGCGTGTGTTTCTGGTGTCAGTACGGTACTGATTTTATATCTATGCATGTGTTTCTGGTGTCAGTACGGTACTGATTTTATATCTATGCGTGTGTTTCTGGTGTCAGTACGGTATTCATTTTATATCTATGCATGTGTTTCTGGTGTCAGTACATTAGTCATTTTATATCTATGCATGTGTTTCTGGTGTCAGTACATTAGTCATTTTATATCTATGCATGTGTTTCATGCAGATCATGCAAGAGGCAGCCGGGGGTCCGATGACATCATTTCCCTTATATGGTATGTACGGGAAATGATGTCATCGGAAGCCCCTCCCAAATTTTACTTGCATTCCTGTTCTCTAAAGGGGTGGTCCTAGGGTTTGATGGGGGCGTGGCCAGGTTTGGGTGGGGGAGTTCCACCACCTTTCCTCTGAGAAAAAAAGCCCTGGTTGTAACTGTATGCTGTGTTAGCCTGGGAGCCTTGAAATACGGGGAGCTAGGGTCAAAGGTCACGGGTCACCATACACATTACAATCTGACCATACAATCTTCTTTAGATTTGCCAAACTGATGTAATATGAGCACCTACTTGAACTACCCAATTAATCTGTATTCAGTCAGGCAGGACCTGGCACTGTATAGTTCATAGATCTAAAGAAGGTTGTGAAAATAGATTGTATAGTGTATGGCTGGGCTCGACAAATCCCGGTCGCCATGGTGACTAGAAAATACGGCCTGGCACCTGGGCTGTCGTCAGCCCCAGTAGTGTAGCATAGGGGAGTGCAGCCAGGCAGTCTGCAGGTGTCACTGCCACGTGTGTGAGGCCGGGGGTGGGTGGAGGGGTGATGTGAGGGCCGATTGAAGGAGGAGAGCGATGGGAATGTGAAGGGAGGGTTAGGGGAGATGGCAGGGCTCTACATTAGTAGAAGGGGCAGGTCAAAGAAGGAGCAGGCAGGAAGTGTCCCCTGTGCAGCACTCGGTGACACCTGCCGCTCCGGGGAGACTCTCAGCCTCACCTTGGAGCAGAAACTGGCTGCGTGTCAGCCAGTATGGCCACCTATCAGTGAAACCACCAGTGCACATCAGTGAAGAAAAAAATTACTTATTTGAAGAAAAAGCTGGGTTTTTTTAAATTTTGTCTTTTCTTCATGCTTTTAGTAACAAATAAAAACCCCAGTGGTAATTAAATACGACTAAAAGAAAGCGCTATCTGTCTCAAAAAAAGATAAAAATTTAATTTGGGTACAGTGTTGCGTGACCGCGCAATTGTCCTTTACCCTCGGTTCACATCTGCGCTGGTGGTGCCGCTGCGGGACCTGCACAAATACCTGCAGCCACACCACCCACACAGAAGAATGCGGGATCCGCACAAATACCTGCAGCTGCACCACCTACACAGAAGAATGTGGGATTCAGACAAATACCTGCAGCCGCACCACCTGCACAGAGGAATGCAGGATCCACAGGCGGATCCCATTCATTTTAATGTCATCCTGCCTGTACTGGGAACCTTGTTTCCCGTGCGGCCTGCGATTTCCAAAGTAGTGCAGGGACTTCTTCCCTGCGTGTCCCGGGGTACGGGAGTCCATTCAAATGAATGGGCTCTCATGTCTGCTCAAATCAAGGTCCGCACAGATGAAGCAGGGCTTAATGTGACAGCGCTGAAAGTTGAAAATCGGCCTGGGCAGGAAGGGGGCGAGAGTAACCAGTAGGCAAGTGTTTATAATAAAAAAAAAACTGGCTCCTTGCTTGTTAAGCTCAAAGCAAATTTGTCAAGCCCTGGTGTATGGTCACCTTTAGGAATCGATAAGGAGTTATTTTAGGGCAAAGCAATCTTCACTGAAGTAGTTTTGTGCAATTTAATTTTTTTATTTAATTTTGAGGTGTTTGTCCATTTAATAACTCTAGAGATAAAACTGGTTTCTTTTTATTTCCACCAGTGTTCTATCCAATAAACAGATTTTCTATGCTCAGCACACTATAAAGACGTATCACCCCTCACATAAGACACAAGTAGCAGCAAGCATATTGGAATATCTATATACTTAACCATTTCAAGTACTACGTACGTCTAAAGAGTTGACTTTTAATCACAGGCTGATGACTGCAGTAGCAGCCATCACCTTGTGCAGGTTTTGTTCAGCCGCCTTCCGGCTTGAAAGTGATGTGGCAGCTCCATAGCTGCTGATCACTTTCACAGAGCCAGCAACTCGGGCCCTAAACATCACCCACCCTCCTCCCGTGGTTTCTGGGCTCTCCCGCTCTTACCGGAGCCCGGGAACACACCTGCCGTCTTGGAGAGGGAGAGTGCTGTGAGGCTGAGACAAATCCATGGGGACTCATCTAACCAAGCCGATGGTGTGATGGGCAGGGGAGATGCTGAGGTCTATTAGATCCCTAATGTCTCCATAAAGAGTACCTGTCACCTACCGTAACCCCCCCTTGCCCCGCACACACAAGCTCAAGGTGTGCAGCCATATGTAAACCATGCTTTCACCGCATGTGACAAATCACCGCGAACCTCATAGTGAGAACAAGACCTCCTAATTAACTCTAAGCTGATGAACTATATGGCTCGGCTCACATCCCTGTGCTCCTGCAGGCCACGTTTTGCACGGGCACGAGAGCTCATTCATTTGAATGGACTTCTGTGCCCTGGGACATGCAGGAAAGTCCCTGCACTTCTTCGGAAAACGCAGCCCATGCGGGAACCTTGGTTCCCAGTACGGTTGCGATTTCCAGTGTGGGCGGCTTGCCATTAGAGCTAATGGCACCCGCCCGCGGGTCCGCATTGCTCTGTGTGGGTGGTGCGGCTGCACAGATTTTTGTGCGGATCCGCAGCGGCACCACCTGCACAGATGTGAACCTAACCTAAAGGTTTAGTATCTCTTGATACAATCTCAACTTTTATATTTTAACCAAAAATGGGTATTGTGTGTTTTTCTTTTTTTTTTTTTTTTTTTTTGCACTAACTAAGATTTTTTACATGTATGTGAAAAATAAAAAAAAATTGCTCTGCGCCAAACTGGTTAAGCATCTGTTCTTCCTGGCCAAAAGTGATTAAATCCTGTAAAATTTAAAGAAAATTAGGTTTTGGCTAAAGTATGTACCTTCTGTGTGAATGGGCCTCAATGTTTTGGGTAGTGTTGCCCAATGCAAAAACAAAGCATTTTTCTTTGTGTAGTTTCAGTTCTCATCAGTGGTCTGTTTTGATATGTCCTGAAAGGGAAAAAAAATACTGCAATCCAGCTATTGTGACAAAACCACTGATGATGCCGTAATGTTGTACAAGATAAGGCAGAACATCACCGCCACACAAAGCAAAGCAGAAACCTCATTTTCACACTCTACTTGTTGCACAATAACGTGATTCTTCAGAGCTGCTAAGGACCCATTTCTCAGGCAGCAGCGACCTGCTGCTTTAGTGCAATAAATCATGCTCTGCTGTTTATGGGCCCTTCAAAGTTTAATCTGAGATTCCAGGTTCAGTGTGCATAATTCTAGCTTTTGGAGCTTTTTTTTTTTTTTTTTTTGCTCTTTGAAGTATTGCAGAAAACATGCCCTTTTTTTGTATATTTACTGCCTCTTAGATTTGAAATCCCATGTTGCCCACCTGTCCACCTACCACCACTAAGCAGTCCATTTACCATGAATGTTTCTCTGATCTTTTCATAAAATGCAGAAACACTCATGACTCTTATAGATAAGTTGTCACTGCAGCATTTGACCTTTTGGAGCGCTTAGCATGTATAAATATTGTATTGTAAATTTTGACAAGTGGGTAAAACATTTAACTTTTTTCTTTTTAAGCTTGGATGAATCTCATTGCAGGAAGAAATGTTTTAGAGGGTCTGATATGTGAAATCTGTAAATATACAAAATCTCCATTTCTTTCAGCACTGCCGAAGCAGTTCTACAGAAAATGGATGACATGAAGAAGATGCGACGACGGCGTATGCGAGAGCTTGAAGATTTGGGGGAGTTCAATGACACAGAAGAGGTAAAAACTTTTTTTTTTTTTTTTTTTTCCTCGCTGCTTTCAAAATGCATACACACTACCTAGCTTATATTGCCAAACTGATAGCCTGGGCATAACTAGATTTATGAATTTAAAATGTGCATGTACAGGACCTAAAATTAAAATTGTAAATGAACTACTGGTAATGTTCCATAATGTGTATTTTGGAGGGAAAGTTTGCTTTGCGACATAGTATTCCATAATAACTATCATAGACTAGGTGGTTTACAGTGAATCCTTCATGATACTGAACTGGAACCAGACATTTAAAGTGATATAAAGGCAATTAAAAAAAGACATGCTTGACTGCTCTGTGTAATGGTTTTGCACAGTTCAGTGGGTCCCCTACCAGTGCTTCTGGCTCTTCTCTCCTGCCAAGTGCCCCCGCAGCAGCCTGCTGGCTATGGTGGCAACCAAGCAGGCTCGCTCCTGACCTGCTGCCCTGTGTCCGTTCACACATAGAGCCCCGGACCGGCGCTGCCCCTTTGCTCTCACTCACTGTGATTGACAGCGGGAGCCAGTGGTTCCCGCTGCTGTCTAAGCGAATGAAGAGCAAGAATCCCCAGAGAGCCTAGGCTCTCGTGCACATCGATGGGTCTCAGGTAAGTATTTGGGAAGGGGCTGCTACACACAGGTTTTTTTTTTTTACCTTGAGCCTTCACAACCACTTTAATTACAGTCATGTAGAGGTGCCTGAATGGGTCCTTGTTTTCTGAGCTTCCTAAAACATAGGGCACTGTAATTCTATGGTGAAACTCTGTTTTTGCAATGGATAACTTTCCAGCGCTAAACAAATTGCTCCTAAAGGAAAAAAGTGTATTTCTCATTTCTCTGACCAACCCCCCCACCCCCCCCCCCCCCCCCCCCCGGGTGTCCACAAAAATATAGCTCCTTCAAACATAATACTCTGTGCCAAATAATATCCAATAATTAAAATCGGTGAGTAAATTACTATAATACCCCGTGCTTTGTCACATTAATGAAAAACCCCAGTACCACTAGATGCCACTGGCTGTTTTCTCAGCTAATTGATGACCTATCCATTGTGGGAAGATGCAAACCTCTGCACAGGTTAAAGTGCGCGTGTATGTGTGCATATAATTTGTTATAGCGCATATACAGACAGCACATCCACCAAGATGCACGCTTGTACATTTCATTGGCTTTACTGGTCCAGGACTGCTGGCCTGGTTGGACAGTAGTAGTGTGTGAAAGGGTGGGAATGAGCTTCACAGCGATGACATTTTAATCCGGTTGCTAACCTCCCTTTTGGTGCAGCTCACATTCTTATTTTGTTGTACTGTTTTCAGCTCAGTACAGATCCATTTTAATTTGAACCCTTGCAAAAAAGGAAAACTCATTTATGTAGTGGCTAAGTTCTTCTGATTGTGTGAGCTGTGTGTGGACCCGGAGTCTGTGGTCTGCCCAGTGTTCTTGCTTAATCTTACATTTCATGTGTTGCCTTGTAAACCGTTTCATATGTTTGGTATGAATTATATCAGATAGCTGTGAGGGTGCACAACCACTAGTTCCAAGTTCACCTAAAAAATCCATTTATACGGTATATTGTGTTTCTTGCTCCATAGGACAATATTGATATGTATTCTCGTGTGAAGAGAAAACGTCGAAATTCCCAGCTTGATGAGGAGACCACAGACAACCAGGAGGAAAGTGGAGGTATGTTTACCTGCCTTTTGATCTGTTTAGAAGAGCCACAGAGATGCTAAATTGGACAAAGTGCTGTACTAGTAGAGAGAGCACTTATTTCATTTTGTGTGGGTGTTTGTTTTGTTTTCTTTTTGGGGGGGGGGGTTTTAACCACTTGCCCTCCAGAGGATTTACCCACCTTCCTGACCAGACCATTTTTTTTTTCTTTGCGTTACGGCTGTTAATTTAACTGACAATTGCGCGGTCATGCAACGTTGCACCAAAATGAAATTTACATCTTTTTTTTTTTTTTCCACACGTTTGATTTTCTAAATTTTTTTTCCTGGACATGTTTAATAGCAAAAAGTCAAAAATATTATTTTTCTTTTTCTCAAAATTGTGTTTTTGTTTTTTTTTTCTTATAGCGCAAAAAATTAAAAAGGCACAAGCTTTCTTTGGGGGTATTTTGATCGCCTGTTTGTTTTTTGTGTTTGTTTTTTTGCGCTATAAAAAAAAAAAGACCAACAATTTTGAGAAAAAAAAACTATTTTTGACTTTTCTACTAAACATGTCCAGGAAAAAATGTAAAAATCTAATTTCGTCATAAAATTGGCCCAAAATGTATTCTGTCTTTGCTAAAAAAAAAAAATCCCAATACGTGTAAATTCATCGGTATACATGAAAGTTAGTGTTTAGAAGTGTGTGTGTGTGTGTGTGTGTGTGTGTGTGTGTGTGTGTGTACTGGGTCTTTTTTTTTTTTTTTTTTGTACTAGCAATGGCAGCGATTAACAACTTATTGCAGGACTGCGGTGGGCATTCTGACACTGTGGGCAACTGACTTGGTGTCCTTGACATCCCCAGTGACACCAATACAGTGATCAGTGCTAAAAAGAAAAAACAAAACTGTACTAAGGGCACTAGGCCAGAAGGGGTTAACGTGGGGCGATCAAAAGGTTAACTGTGTGCTGTTTCACTACGTGCTGTCCATGTGCTTCACTGTAAGCACACTGTTTTGGGTGGCTGTGAGCAGTGTACACGAGCTGACAGGGAGGAGAACTGTTTTGTTTACAAACAGTTCTCCCCATCAGAGGTGTGTGTGTGTGTATATATATTAGTGATTTTGTGCATCCGTGCCATCCTATAGCTGTATTTCTGTTTATAGGGAGGTCGGGCAATGGAAAGGTGTGTGTGTGTGTGTGTGTGTGTGTGTGTGTGTGTGTGTATCTATCTCTTTTTTTAGAGTGTGGTGTTTGTCCCTTCATGAAGATCTGTATAATAAGGTGGCAGTGCCTATAGATCAATGCATGCTTGATGTAATAACTGGATTGAATCTGCATTGCTCCTGGGAACATAGGGATTTTAATAAAGGTGACAAATATTTACGGTTCAAACTAGATTGGATTTTGTGGATACACCATCTATTTATTTATTTATTTCATCGAGTTTATATAGCGCCAAAGGGTTTGCTCAGCGCTGTACAATAGAGGGGGGACAATACATGAAACAGGACAGTAACATCAAACAGCACACAAGGGGTAAGAGGGCCCTACTCTTTCGAGCTTACAATCTAGGAGGGAGGGGGTAGAGGTACAGGAGGAAACGGCTGTGGGGGATGGAGTGGTAGGAGGAGGGAAGGGCAGCGGCTGTTAGCTGAGGGTGGGGTAGGCTTCCCTGAAGAGGTGGGTTTTCAGGGAGCGCCTGAAGGTGAGGAGGGAAGGTGACAGTCTGATGGATTGGGGTAGTGAGTTCCAGAGGATGGGGGAGGACCTGGAGAAGTCTTGCAGTCGTGCGTGGGAGGAGGAGACCAGGGAGCAAGATAGGAGGTCCTGTGAAGAGCGAAGGGTACGGGTAGGGTGGTACTTGGGAATCAGGTCGGTGAGGTAGTTAGGGGCAGTGTTGTGAATGGCTTTATAGGTCAGAGTGAGCAGTTTGAATTTAATGCGTTGGGCAATGGGGAGCCAGTGGAGGGAGAGGCAGAGGGGGGTGGCAGAGGTGGAGCAGCTGGTGAGGTGGATGAGTCTGGCAGCTGAGTTCAGGATGGTCTGAAGCGGGGAGAGTTTGCACTGGGGTAGGCCGATGAGGAGGGAGTTGCAGTAGTCAAGGCGTGAGATAATCAGGGAGTGAACGAGTAGTTTAGTGGTGTCTGGGGTAAGGAAGGAGCGTATCTGAGATGAAATTTTTATTTTGACATTTTCTTTTAGGTGACATGACTCATGTAACTGGTCTTTGTTCTATCCTTTTGCTCTTGTTTGTAGCATTTGACTGATCTGTCATTCCCTGTTCTGTAAGGGGCAACCTTTTTGTCCAAAACTGATTTGTATATTTTTTATGACCCACTATACCAGCAAGTTAATAGATGTTACTTGAATTCCATTTGTACTCCTTTTTGTAATTCCTTTTAAGAATATAATACAAGAAAGCAATGTGAGCGATCTGAGTTTCTTTGAAAACAAATTTCTCCACCATGTCTAGCTAAAGAAGTAGAAGGTTTTGTTTTCAATTGTTTCAATGCATGTTCAGAAAATGTAAATACTTCAGTGTGCATAGTCTGGGCACAGGTTCACTTTAAAAATAAATTTTTGTGTATATATATATATTTTTTTTAATTTTGTTTTTTTTTTTTTTATCCCAGAAGAATTAGTTGTATGATAGTACAGAACACTATTCTTTATGGTGCTTGCAAAAATGCTCACTCTGATTCAATTTATTAGATTCCTCTGAGGAGGCTGAAGACCATGAAGATGAGGAGGATGAGGAAGAAGAGGAGGAGGAGGATGAAGATGATGATGACGAGGAGGATGATGGAGAGGAATTTAACCAAAAACGTTACGAACTGAGACAGAGAAAAGCTGCTGTTCCCTACCAAGTGCCTCTACAAGGTGAAGAACATTACTTTAAAAAGAAAAAAAACAAAACAACTTGTTTCACCTATAGGACAGAGTTGCCGATGTCTGCCTGAGAGTTGGGTCATTTATTGGTGTGTCCTTTTCCTGGAAACTGAGCTCTCTTTCGAAAAATGTTAGAGACTATAGTTCTTCAGCAAGGTTGCAAGAACCGTTTTCTGGTTTAGTGCCCTTGCTTCCTCAGGCAAATTGACTATGCAAATGTAATGTCATAGGACCTAGTGGGGTTAATTTACTGAAACCGGAGAGTGCAAAATCTTGTGCATCTGTGCATGGCAGCCAATCATCTTCTAACTTCAGCTTGTTCAGTTAAGCTTTGACCAGAAAAACTGGAAGCTGATTGGTTTCTATGCAGAGTGCACCAGATTTAGCGTTTTGCAGTTTTAGTCAATCAAGCTCAGTTTGTCTAGTGTTGCCAGTGTGGGCTTTGAAAGGAACTTTTTGAGGTTGGCCCATGTCACTACTTTTCAGTGGTTGTGTAATGTCTTAGCAGGTTGATTATCCATTTTAGCACTGGTGGATTGGGCATGAAGGTTTTGTTAATCATGCTGGAGCAAAGACTAAATTTACAAACTGACACTTCCGCTGTTGAAAAGATCATGGACGCATCAGTTTAGTGTTCGCAGTCTGTGATTTGGGGGGGGGGGGGGGACACACAGCCAATGATGCAGAAGTATCCAGAAGATCGTCAAGGGCAAGTGTATGAATAGGAGCTCATTCTACTCAGATATTTATGTACTGCACGAAGCAAAACAACCAAGCACAGCCCTATGTAGGTGAGGCTGGAGTGGCCTCTACCTTAGAGCTTGTGGTAACAACCTTTTAATAGAAAACTCACATAGATGCATATCTGCAGATAGTTTGGAGGTGGCTAAACATTGCCTCTGGTCACAAAAATAATCTTTACTATGGCCACATACAAAATGGTCAATTAGACGCTGACCCTGGATGGTACTCAGTCTGCATCCAGGGTCCTTTTTTGGAGGCTTCTTCCACATGTAACCTTGCAGATGAGCAGTTACATGAGAACAGCAGCAGTGCTGGCCATTGATTTGTACGTATGACTGCTGCTGCTTGCATAGAAGTTTGTGCAGGCAATATTTACTGCCAGCAAGAGCTTGATTTTTGTCAGTTTTCACCCCTGGCAGCTTCTATATGGCCTTGTAAATGTAGCGCAAGACCAAAAATACAGAGAAGCTTCCATATGCTTATGCGAACTGCTGAATTTTTTTGCTTTGATGCTGTTGAAATGTGGGTTTTCTGCTACTAAGGAAAGTATTTCTAGCTTTAAAAAAATGTTTTTGTGTTTTTTTGTTTTGTTTTTTTCTTAGAGCCCAGACACCATAAGAAAACGGATATGTTTTATGCAAGTGCATCTTCTCCTGTCAGGCAGCGTCATTACCGGTTTAGTTCTGCTGGACCCAGAAGTCCATATTGCAAGAGGCGTCTTAGCAGGTTAGTTTTCACAATTTATTTTGCTTCAGATTTTTTTAAATGGTGACCACTTTTTTTTTTTTAATGTAATAGAATCTTACAACGAACCTCAAGGCACGTGCAATTGCTAGCACTGACATGCAGACTGGAGCGGAGTCATGGATCCGAATGCAGAGCCTCTGTGTTCAGATCTGTGCACTCTTTTTGTCCACGTGTCAAACTTTGATATGTAATTGTGTGTGTCTGCTCTGGCGCTGCTTGTGCATCCACTTCTGTGGGTTGCCTGCATGCAGCTCTGAGGTGGATGCGAACTCATCTGCCAGTGGCTCTGCACAGAGGATGGCACTAATGTTCTGTCTGAAGGAACCCTTAGCTGTTTCTGTCAATCAGCCTTTAAGCCAAACTCCACCCAAAAGAGGGGGGATGTGGATCCCTAATTTTGCTGGACCATTCACAATGCGCAGTGAAGCGGTCACCTGGCTGTGAGCCACAAGCTGTCACTACCAGGTGCTCTCAATTAAGATGCCGGTACGGAGGACCCAACACGGTCCTTGGCGCCCCCTTGGGTGAGCACATTGCTCGATCCTTATACAGATAAGTGTCTGAATATTAAAAGTCAGCAGCTATAGTTTTGTAGCTGCTGACTTCATTTTCAGAAAACCGACTGGAGCTCCTCTTTAAGGCTACTTACTCTCTCACTTTAGCTAAGCTACAGTGCTCTGGTAATCCTTGTAGTAAATGATTTTGTGAAAATGATTGTACACACATGGTAAAAATAGTAATAACTTATAAACTTTAAAAATCTTCCCCCTGCCCCCCAGCCGCTAGTTTTTTGCCAAATAAGAATACATTTCAACACAGCCTGGAAATGCAAAGCTTAGCTTGGTCAGTGGGACCAATCACTTGGTTGCAGCAAATAAAACCGAAGGCTAAGACACCGGTCATTCAATAGCAGTTCAGTGGAGTCTCTGTGGCATTGGACCTTGGGAATGCCAAATGCTTTGCTAACAAATTGTGTGGATTGTTTGTTTTTTTTTTTTTTTTTTTTTCCTTCACTCTACAGACAAGGGTGGTTTTCAGAATGGTATGTTCTTTTGCGACATGGCCGGTTTAACTACAAATAGAATTTGGGAAATTTCAATTAAATATCCAAAATTATGTGACAAAACTGAAAGTAAAGAAGCTATCGGAACTTTAATAATTGTCCTTTCTGCTCTTGTTATGTAACAGTATAACGTTCGTTTTCCACTCACACTCTTATCTTCATGGTCACCAGACAAGAACGTGTTAGGGAATCTCCCAAACAGGTACACAGCAATAAAAACCCAGCAAGTATTGTAACTCTTACCTGCTTTCAAAACAAACGTTTTGGATTGGAGTTGAGTTAACACTCTGCACTCACGTTCTGCAGTTTCCACTCGAGTTATCGAACTAGCGCAAGCCATGGAGCTGTGAAGAAAAAAAAAATACCTGGATAGAAAGCGCTCTTATCAGGAGACTCCACACCCTTGATCTGACTATTAGAGGGCAAAGACGGTGCTATGTTAAAATTTAAAATCCATGTACAGAATGTCAACTTTTTTTTCTTTTTTTTTTCTTTCAGGAGGAGACATGCAGTGCATAGCAACGACTCCACATCCTCCTCTTCCTCAGATGATGAGGAACATTTTGAGAGGCGCCTGGTTCGAAGCCGTAACAAGGCCATTGCAAGGTAGTTATCTGAGCTGCAGCTCTACAGTATCCATTGGGAACCAACTGGTGTCTCCTGATCATGTGCTTGCCATGGCTGGCAGTGAGATCTGATAAAGGCACAGTGACTGAATTTGCTGGGGTGCTGTTGGTCTGTTTTAAAAGGAGAAAAATAGGTCATCATTTGTCCACTCCTATTCAAAACCATAAGCTGGATATTCAGGTAACTAGTTTAAAAAAATATATATATACTAGGTAAGGGAAATGCCCTTTACAGAAAACTGATGAGTGCTGATGCTGCCATATTTGGTCTAAGCTTCAGTGGTATTGGGTCATGAACGAGTTATAAATGCAATGCTATTGAAACTATTGTTTTGATACCGGAGCTGGATTTTTCCACATGCTATGTAAACTGAAAGTTTTGGTAGACTGGGAATTTCTTGAATAAGTTCGCCTTTTGAAAAAAAATAAATGCATTTTTTTTTTTTCCCCTAACATGCTTGCAAAGCATTGCACCCGTGATCAGAGGAACAAGGGTGCAATGCCAGACTCCTGCAGACAAGTCCTTCAGCTTCCAGCCCATACCTTCATATGGACTGTTTACAAGCTGCACGACTTTTGAATGAACTGTGCGGCTGCTCATTAGCGATCTCGTATTCCATTCAGAACTACAAACCTTCAGCCACAATGGCTCTGCAGGAAGTTGTAGCTCGTGCATTCACAGTCAAGTGTGAATGCATGATGTGGACAGAGACCTGAACATCCACGTTATTTTCAAATGGTGACAGTGGGCAAGAAGAAGATCCCTTGCTCACGATCACCGGGAGGGGGTAGAGACTGCAGCTGCTGGAACATGTTAAATGTTCCACCTTTTTAAATGCAGGTGGAACATGTAACCTGTTCCAAAAGGTGAACTTCTCCTTTAGGAAGACAAAGCAAACAGTTGACATAACTCATTGGTGCTTAACCAATATGGAAATATCAGTTTGATGGAGTCAATCTTTTTATAGAAAGCCTATATGCTTGTGTTTTATACTTTACATAAGTGTGCTTTACATGCCTCCTACATTTTGCAAATCAAACATTATGGAAAGTTTTTTTAGCAGTGGTACTGTTGTGTAACCTGTGTGTGGGGGTTTTTTTTTTTTTTTTAGGTGTCTCCCTATGAATTTGCAGAGAGAAGATTTAAAAGGACTTCACAAAGATCGCATGAAAATTGGTGCTAGTCTAGCAGATGTTGACCCAATGCAGATTGACACCTCTGTGAGTCTGATGTTGTAACAAATTTAAACCGTGTCATGTCAGTGGCTCAAGTATTGGAGCCTAAGAATTGGCTTTATAGTCAGACATCTAACATTCTTAAGTTACTCCTGCTAGCCTCCATATTGTACTTGGTTGTGTGTTCTAGAGAGAGAGAGGTTTCAGCCACCAAATCTCTTTATAGCCTGAAAGTAGTCGTATCGGCATTTAGCCGATACAGAGGGCTGTGTACTGCAGGGTTTTTTCTTTTTTGGGGGGGCTGCCATTTAAAGGCAGGAGAGGAACAGTGTATACAGTGAGCTACCGCTTCATGTCACTGCTGGTTTTCAAATGTAATTACCAGCTTTTTTTTTTCCTTCATTAAAGCTCCAAGAAGGAGCTGTCATTCTCCCCGCTGCTAAAGTAAACAGAGGCAATGTCACTGGGTGACATTTTGTTTCCTTTAGCGGCGTGTTTAATGAAAGCTCCTTCTTGGAGCAATAGTGAAGGGGAAAAAAAAGCCTGAGTGTATACACTGCTCCTCTCCTGCCCCCATCCTTGCACACAATTTTCCAATCCCCCCCACCTTGCCCAATGAGTTTGCCTTTACTGCAGTGCCCATATAATGATAAATACCATACAGTGCAGCAGTACTTTGGACCCAGCCATTTTAAAGACACCACCCAGGGAGTATGTCGGTGGCAGCCTGGGCTCACAGAAAGAGAGGTTGAATGCTACTGGTTGTTGTATGATTTGAAAGTTTGGTCCCAAGTGGTGGAATGTGGAAGAGTGTAAATAAATAGGGTTGAAAACTTTTTACATCAAGGTAGGGGGGGGTTAACGTATTTTAACAAATTTTGATTTGTATGTGTGGATTACAGATTTAGTGGATGTGGACAACTTTGTGTAACAGGTTACAGAATAAAAAATGTAAATCTCTACACTAAATAGAAGGAAACTGTGCAGTTGCTTCTGTGTGTGGGTTTTTTTTGGGTTTTTTTTAGTTCAAGTAAGAAACGGACCCCACGGGACATTGATAAATATACTAAGAATTGTTTTGCCCATTTGCAACTGAATGCCAAAATGCTTTTCTCCTTTTTTTTCCTATAGGTACGGTTTAGTAGTGTTGGAGGTCTCTCTAAACATATTGCCTCATTAAAGGAGATGGTAGTTTTCCCATTACTTTATCCAGAAGTCTTTGAAAAGTTTAAGATTCAGCCACCAAGGTAGGTTCACTTGTATATTTTATGGTAATATGGTTAGAGGGTGTAAATATTTATAAGTGGGCAAAAAATCCTTTTCTTGCTGAGTTTTAGTACAAAATCTAATATAAGCCATGTCTGTAGGTTAGACTCAGAACAAAGTTGCTATACCCCTCTTTTTATGTACCTGAATGAATATAGCAGATTGGTGAATGAGATCTGTGGCCCTCTGAACATCAATGCTCCCAATCCAGGGGACTGCAAAAGGCCATAAAGAAAGCACCAAAGGGGCAGCAATGATTGATTTCTAGCAGTCCCACATTGCATGCATCCATTCTGTTTTCTGCAGCAGGTTTCCAGTCTCCAGCAACAATTGTCTCCTAGTATGTCTGCCGTTTTGACATCCTCTGCTGTAGGAATATATATACTGACTATGGTGTGTGGCCCTTTGGTGCTTCCAGGGGCTGCAGTTGAGGCCTCCTATACCACTAACAGTGAAACTGGCCATGTAAGCCTCACCTTCCACCAGCTGTCTGGCTTTCATGATTACCTAGCCCTTAATATTGCCTTACCGTAATGCGATTGGGAGGGGGTGATGGAAAGTTCACTGTACCGGGTACCCCTAGCTCTGCGACTGCTTGCAATGAGCCTACAAACACTGTCAATATCTTCTGCTGGAATATTGTTGTCCTCTGTACCTAGAGTCCCTTTTTTTTTTTTTTTTTTTTTTTTTTTTTTTTCTTTAGCTCTGTTGGGCATGGCTGGCTTTTTGAGATTTTATTTTTTTTTTTGATTTTATTTTTTTACTGTAGTCATGCAAGATTTTACAGTCAGTCAGCAAACCATTGGGAGGGGACTGCACATTTTGTATTAGATGTACTCGCAGCCTTGGCCTCTGGGCTTACTGGGCCAGTAGGTTGAACAAACGAAAGAAAATGACTCGATTTAGCCATCCACGGATTTATTATATACTGACAGCGGTGAGACTTTGCCCACTGGTACTGATTAAGAGAATTTTCCAACAGGCTGGCTGTAAATGAGTCGTTCAATAAAGGTACAAGAATTCACTGGATGCCCAGCAAGAGCACAGTAGCATCCAATGTGTTCCCATGCCAAATCCAGCAAGCTGGATTTGGATACATCTGCAGGAGCTTGTTCTTTTTTTAAAACGGAACTGGCTAGTTCACCGGATGAAAATGGAGGAAAGCCTAAAAATAAAACAAATGCAGCCATCACATGTAAGAACTGCTAAGCTGCAATGTTTGTTTTTGGGTTTAATACCGCTTGGAGACTGGGCCAAGAATAGTATGTCTCCGGAGTCTGTTCTTGGGGCAAGGCAGTAGGGGCACACGGAACAGATCATTCTTAATGGGCACTTTCTTGTATGCACATATTGTAGTTTCAAAATTTTAGTGAACATTTGCAGGAGACTTTCTGTATTAATGTTTTTTTCTTTCCTCAGAGGCTGTCTGTTTTACGGACCACCCGGTACTGGAAAAACATTGGTTGCCAGGGCCCTGGCTAATGAGTGCAGTATAGGTGACAGAAGAGTATCTTTCTTCATGAGGAAAGGGGCTGACTGCTTAAGCAAATGGGTTGGAGAATCGGAACGTCAGCTGCGACTGCTCTTTGACCAGGTAATGTTCTTTCTGTGGAATCGAGGGGTGACCTTGGTCAATAATTCCATAGCTTTGTGCTAGCCTCATTAGACCTGTTCGTTTCTAGAAATCACTGCAGGACCTATTTTGTCGGTCCACCCACACGGATGCAAAAGTCTGCATTTAATATCTGCTGTTTTCACAAACCGTGGTTGACATCCAATGTGAGATTTGTTTATCATAGAGGGATTTGCTTAGAGCCAGGCTCAAGACAGTGACCAGAAATGTCATGGATCTTTATATCCATGTAAGACCAATTTTTAAAGTAGTTATGTGATGAAATAGGGAAGCGCCTCTTACCTTGTTTTTTTTGGGGGGGTTTTGAAACTGCAACCTCCAGGACTGCCAATGGATGTAGATTTTCTGGGCTCCTGCACTTGCTTGTTACTAGTCTATTATAAATGGAACCTGCACTCCTAGACAGGTTACATTTTATAATTTAATACATTTTATCACGCTATTTCTGTATTTTGAAAAAAAAAATTAACATATCGTGTTGTAGTTTGTTGCAAAAACCTAATTGTAAATGAATCCTTAAATTCAAGAGTCTTGGTTGTGCTTATTCTTTTTAAGCTGAAGGACCACAATGCAATGTTAGGCTTGGGTTATTATCATGAAAGAATACCTGATGGTCTGCAGTTACATGTATAAAAAGCCTCTTGTGCTAAAGTGCACCCATTCATTTTTGTTATGGCTGGCAAATCAGAGTCCCCAGTCTATATTTTGGACAAATTTGGTTGCCAGAAATCACCCAGCAGCCCTGTGTGGTTTGGCCTCAACCTTGTTAAAGCCGAACTAAAACCTCCTATCCTTTACAGCTGAGGAAGCTGTCATCTTACAGCGGAGCTCCACCCAAAAGGGGAAGTTCCACTTTAAGGACTGCTCCCCCCCCCCCCCCCCCCCCGCTCCCTATTAAGGATTGGCACCTTTTGGGGGCGGAGGGAGCGGGTACCCAGATTTGACAGGTACCCGCTCCCACTTCTGGTCCAATCGCCTAATCGGTCGGAAACAGAAGGTTACCTCCCTCCCTGTAGTCTTTTGGGACATGTGACAGGTCCCAGAAGACTACAGGAACATTCATGCAGCGCTACTCGCATGCAAAGTGGGCACCCGGCTGTGCAGCCGCAAGCTGTCACAGCCGGGTGCCTACATTGAAGATGCCGGCCTCCTGGAATACAGGACGGCCGATGAAACGGCTGCGGGGGACACACCACGGGACCAAGAGACAGTTTTTTTGTAGCTGCTGACTTTTATTTTTTTGACAGGGTGAGTGGAACTCCACTTTAACTTCTGTTCTGCATTTGCTATGATGCTACACATGTGATCAGTTTTCAAACCAGCCATTTGGTAGCTTGACATTTTGGCTGAGAGCACAAGCAAATTGTTCATGGCATGTCTTTTTATTATAACTATTATGGGAAAGAAATATTTAAATCCAACAGTTCCACTTTTATTAGCTGTGCCTTTTCAGTTTATTCTCACACGTTTCTTCTGTTACCTAGGCTTATCAGATGCGTCCATCAATAATCTTTTTTGATGAGATTGATGGCTTGGCACCAGTCCGATCAAGCAGACAAGACCAAATTCATAGGTACTATAATATTTACGGTTTGATTTTAATGCAGTTCAATGGCACTTTGGGTTTGTTTTTGTTCACTTTTTGGTCTGAGTATAGATCTATGCTTGTTCTATATGTTCAATAATATTTTAACATATATTTGAGTACTTCCTATGAGAGGACTAGTTTGTCATGTAACGCTTTTTCCCCTGAAACATTTTAGTTCCATTGTTTCCACATTGCTGGCTCTTATGGATGGTTTGGACAGTCGCGGAGAGATTGTTGTAATCGGAGCCACCAACAGACTTGACTCTATTGATCCTGCCCTGAGACGGCCTGGACGTTTTGACCGAGAGTTCCTTTTCAGCTTGCCTGACCGAGATGTAAGTATGACAGTGTTTTTACCATTTGCCCTTCTGCAGTGATACAAATCCTGGATCCCCCCTCCCTTCCTTCCTATTTTAATTTTAAATATGTATTGTATGAGAGAATGTAGAACTGCATCTTTTTTTTTTTCAATTTTATACCTTAAAATGCTTCCCTGCAGTTTGTGGGAAGTAACAAATAATTAGGTGATTTCACCGGAAGGAGATCCTAAAGTAGTTGTGACGTTCAGTAATCACATACACATTTTTGTATAAATATATGCGTTTTAAAAATCCATCTCTACAAAAAAAAAACTTGCCAATTGTTTTTCCTGCTTGCAAAGTTCAAGTCATATGATCACTGTTCATGTCAGAGGGATTCACAGGCCTGTGGTTTGGCTTGTAAAGGGCTGGACATCACATCATTGCAGCTTCACGGAGAAGGATTTGCTGGCTGGGAAAGCCACCGGTAATCAGACCGGGTTCACACATGTGCGGGGCTGCTTCAGTGAGATTTATAAAGAGTCTGGTGCAGTTCCGTTCAGGTGAGATGAGTCTAGTATGATGTTCAGTCCGGTTCAGGTACACTTAAAATATATGAGCCTAAACTGCTGAATGAAACCGCACCGTACTCCTTTTTACACATCTCACTGAAACTGGCCCTGCGCATATGTGAACCCAATCCAACACTTGAAATTGCACCTGAACAGGGCTTAAAATTGTACCTCACTTTTTAAAATCTCCCTGTGCCCAGCCCACACAAATGTGAACCAGCTCCATAGAAATCCAGTTTGGTTTAAAAAGGCTTAGAGGATGGATGCTTGCACAGTGTCTGTATCTAACAATGATATGACTAAGGATGTGAACTGACCATAATGGCGTGGATTGGCCTCC
The DNA here is from genome assembly GCF_062004578.1 of Staurois parvus. NCBI lineage: Eukaryota > Metazoa > Chordata > Amphibia > Anura > Ranidae > Staurois > Staurois parvus. Next base: position 6,812,589 of record NW_028317983.1, read on the forward strand.
ATGCTTAGCTTGGTCAGTTTACTACCAGGAAGAGGGGAACTGGGATATTTCCAAGCTTGACAATGAGTATTCCCTAAAATTTTGCCATCTGTTTGGTAGAGTTGAAAGCTTGAGTCACAAGATATATTTTTCGATGAACATCAAAGATTTTAAGTTCCTTCTTTCCCATAGATACTTTTGGAGCAGTAGGTGATGTCCAGGATCTCAATATGGCTCTACAGGCCGTCCAGTAAACATACCCATGGTGGTATCGTTGGTTTTGATGATCTGGATGAAGTGAAGGAGTTGAACCGCTTAGGGAGATAACATGGGATCCTTATTGAGTTGTAATGCTGCTACAGCATTTATATAATTCAAAAAGTATCCTTATTCTGGGACCAAATTCTGAACAGTCCCACATCCTATGCAGCAGTGTGGGATGCAGTATACCACACCATGAGCAAGTGGAAGCCGAGGGATCTGTTTTACCAAACAAAAATGGCATAAATGCTCCAAGTAAAAGTTGATATCGAGTGTTTTTATCTGTTCATTTGTCTCTGTAAAGCTTATCGGATGCTGTCACAGGTTGGCAACACCTTTTTTGTGTTTTTTTTTATTTGTTTTTTACAGAATTAGAAATTCCTTGCCATTTTTGCAATGCATAACGCTTACATAAATTGTTACCATAAACGGCTAGCAAGCATCTGTAATTTTTGTAGGAGGGACACTTTCTGCCATCAGGAACACATGTTGTGTAAATCACATTGCCAAGGGTCCAGCACCAGATTCAATTACATATAGTAGCAAAACAGTCATTTTACTGTTACTATACCCAGAACTCTGCATTCACTATATCTGGTCTCCCACAGTAAACAGAACATGGAAATGCAATTATTTTAGTAAATATAAATTGCTAAATACTTTTTTTTTTTTTTTTTTTTTTTTTTTTTCTTCTCATTATCAGTCTATAGCAGTCTTGTGACTTATCTCAGTGTCCAGCAGAGCACTGGTTAAAGCTTGTAGAAGGCGTTTTCATTTTGCTTTGTCTGTCCTATCAGGCTGTATATCCCCTTACCCTCTGTCTGGACAGTGCTGATCACATGACCCTTCCAAAGAAAGAAAAAAAAAACTAGCAATACACACTAAACTGAGCATGTGCAGAGTGACTCTTAGAGTGGTGTACTATCAGCAGATGTATTGGGGACAATAGACGGGGAGGATCAGAGAAGACAGGATCAAACAGTCTTTTTACTCAATGCAGAGAATTAACCCCTTGGGTTCCATAGTGAGTATAACAAGCATGCTTTACTGCACATAGACTGATTTTACTGTTGTGGGTTTAGCACTTTGATGACTAGCCACTAGCTAAAGTGACAGAGAGAACCTACACAACATGTCAGTATTTGTTGCATATCAGTGCTGCCTTCTGTTGAGATGAAAGCTGAGGAATCGCTTATGAAAAAATTAGCTTTAATTTCATGCGTTGTGTAATTGGTATTCACCTGCTTACAGGCACGTCTGGAAATTCTGAAAATTCACACAAAAGAATGGAATCCACAACCAGCAGAAACATTTTTGCAGGAATTGGCTGAAAAGTGTGTTGGTAAGAACTGCTTTGTGTTGCAGGACAACGTTGTGAATTGAATATGCTACTTTGTATATAATTCTGTTTCCTTTTTTTTTCATTTTTTTTATTTTTTTGCAGGGTATTGTGGGGCAGACATAAAATCTCTGTGCTCCGAAGCTGCCTTGTGTGCTTTACGCAAGCGTTACCCTCAGATTTACACAACAACAGAGAAGCTGCAGCTTGATGTGTCCTCTATTAAAATGACTGCTAGAGACTTCATGTTTGCCATGCAGAAAATTGTGCCGGCATCACAGAGAGCCGTTGTCTCCCCTGGACAGGCACTTTCCTGCATTATCCAGCCTCTGCTTCAGAACACCCTGTGCAACATCTTGGAGGCATTGAAGAAAGTTTTCCCACATATGGAAGAAGGACTTAAACATAAAGGGCCTGGTGCGTAACACATTTCTGTATTTAACCCCTACTAATTTTTAAGTATTGGTTTTTAGACATGGGTGACCAGGTCATTTATTTATTTCAGGTGCTTATATAGCGCCGTCAATTTACGCAGCACTTTACATATATCTATTGTACATTCACATCAGTCCCTAACCCTCAAGGGGCGTACAATCTAAGGTCCCTAACGCACATTCATACATACTAGGGACAATTTAGACAGGAGCCAATTAACCTACCAGCATGTCTTTGCAGTGTGGGAGGAAACCAGAGTACCCGGAGGAAACCCACGCAGGCACAGGGAGAACATGCAAACTCCATGCAGGTGGTGCTGTGGCTGGGATTCGAACCAATGACCCTAGTAATGCCAGGCTGAAGTGCTAACCATTTAGCCACTGTGCTGCCTACAGGGCATAAATCATTTTACCCTTTCACTCCCAGGTGGGTAGGGGGTAGACCAGCAAATATCTGTTCACTGATCTCCTCTCCCTATTAAGTATCCACGTGTTTGCTTCCAGGTTTGAATGTCACTTGTGCAATATACACTTCGTTAGCTTCAGTAGAGGGCAGGAGAGAAATCAGGGATACAAAATATATTGGGGACATTTGGTGTCTCCGGAGTACCTGGAGGAAACCCACACAGGGAGAACATGCAAACTCCAGGCAAGTGGTGCCGTGGTTGGGATTTGAACCAACGACCCTAGTACTGCCAGGCGGAAGTGCTAACCATTTAGCCACTGTGCTGCCCTTATAAATTTTTTATGTCAACTAATATAAGGGCAAAAAATCTATAAACTACCACCATTTTATTTTAGGGGATCGGTTTTCAAGAAGTACACAATATTTTGGGGGGTCTTAAGTAATCTTCCTAAAATGATTTGCAAAAAAAATGGCTGACAGTTAAAGGGTTAAAGCAAAACTCAGCCATCAAAATATTGAATAGCCCATTATAAGGTAATAAAAAGCTTTATGCTTGCCGTTTATTCCTGTTCTGTTGCCTGCAGCATGTCTCCATCACTGAAAGTCCTCCGTGTAGGTTAATTGGTGTCAAGGGGGTGAAGGGTGTAAACGACTTCAGCTTGAGTGTTTTCTCCTAAAATAACTCCCTCTACCCAACCTTTCTGCAGCAGTGCTGCTCCATCAGCCTCTTGCAGGCACTTGGTCTACATTCAGCCACTTGCTGTAGGACACAATTGGGAGACAGCGGTTTCCCAGAAGTGTCTTTAACCAGTTGTCAACCGCAGATAGCCGAATGACGGCTGCACTGCGGCCGGCCAGTTCTGGGAGACAGTCATATGACATCCTCCCAGAAAGCGCTCTGCTGCATGCCCCCGGTGATCTCCATGTCCTACCGACACAGCTGATCACGTGATGATCGGTGCCCAGCAGTGCCATCCACCAGAGCCGCTCACCTGGGCCCAGCAGTGCCGCAAGTCAGTGCCGACTATCAGTACCCATCATCAGTGCCGCCTATCAGTGCAGCCTCATTAATGCATATCGGTGAAGGAGAAAAATTAACTGTTTGCAAAATTTTATAATAGAAACAAAGAAACTTTCCCCCCCCCCCCCCCCCCAAAGTTCTTGCTTTTTTTTTTTGTTTATAGCGCAAAAAGTAAAACGCCCAGCGGCAAATACCACCAAAAGCTCTATTTTGTGAGAAAAAAATTATAAAAATTTCATATGGGTATAATGTTGCATGACCGCGCAATTGTTATTCAAAGTGCGACAGCGTTAAAGGCTGAAAATTGGCTTGGTAACGAAGGGGGTATAAGTGCCCTGTAGGCAAGGGGTTAACAAGGACCTACATGGCAGGATCACCAGGTATTTTCTTTTATGTGCTGTAGATCTGGGAAAAAAACAGACTGAAAACTACTTGGAAACGGGCGGACTGACCATTTGGAAACTCGGGCGCTGCCGAGGGCCCGGGGTCAGTAGGGGCCCCATAAGATGCCCCTGGTACCTTTTTCATAGGCTTTTTTGAGTTTGGGCAAGGACACGGGCCCCATGATCCCCTATTGCCCGGGGGCCCCATGAGTTGTCAGTCCGCCCCTGCTTGGAAAACAACAATTTACATGGAAAAGCTTTTCATGAGATTTTATTGGGTTTAGATGTCTTTGATGCTTTGAAATCCTTTTTTCTTAATTGCCAGATGTCCTCTAACTCCAGGCCCGCAGAAGAAATGAAGTTCCCGCACACCACAGGGTGATGCCACTCAGTCAGGGATATTCATTCCAATGAAATCCGCATACAAACAGCACCATTAGCAAGGAATGTTGCTGCATTGCACACAATACTGCACTTATTAGATTATGAATAAGCAAGGTGTTGTGTGAAACCCCTCAGAATTCCTTGCTCACTATGCTGTTAGTATGCTGATTTCATTGGAATGAGGAATCTCCCTGAGGTGTGTGGCAACTTTTGTTTCTTGTATTCACATTGATGAGCTGGACAGGCACCTGCAAGAGACCTGCTTTGTCCATCTTACCTGTCACTTGTCTGGAGCTGTTTTGTCTTGTATTAACACCAGGCTGTACCTGTAAATATCTCCTGCAGTTTGTTGATCAGGTGCCTTAGTAGACATGCTACAATACAGAAGGTTCATTTGGGCTTTAAAGTAATATTAAAGACTTTTTTTTTTTTTTTTTTGTTATACTTGCCTACTTTCTGCATTGGTTTTGCACAGAGCAGACTCTATCTTCCTCTTCTCAGGTCCCCTGTTGGCACTCCTGGCTCTGCCCCTAAGGGGGCACTCGTGTGCTTGCTCCTGAGTTGGCTGTGTGTGTCCATAAGACACACAGAACAGGGCTCGGCCCCATCTCCATTTCCTCGTCATTGGCTTCTGCTGCTGTATCTGAGCCAATGAGAGCCTCCACTCTCGTGCACAATGCTGGATCAAGATCCAGAAATGTAATTAGGGAGGACTGCAGTGGAAGCTGCATGCAGAAGGGTGTGTGTGTGTGTATGTGTGTGTATGTGTGTGTGTGTGTATGTGTATGTGTGTGTGTATATGTATATATATATATATATATATATATATATATATATATATATATATATATATATATATATATATATATATATATATATATATATATATATATATATATATATATATACACATATATATATATATATACACATATATATATACACATATATATATATATATATATATATATATACATATACATACATACATACACACACACACACACACACACACACACACACACACACACACACACACACACACACACACACACACACACACATATGTATGTATGTGTATATATATATATATATACTCTCTCACTGTGTAGAATGCAGTAGGGTGACAAAACCTGGCTTTAGAACTACTTTTAACCTCCCTGTCTGTATTCCCGAGTGTAGCTCGGGGTAAAGTTTCAGCACCACAAGCGGTAACCCCAAGCTACACTCGGGAATACACTGCATCGCTGCTCTGGGATCTGTTCTTCACTTACCCTGTCCTTCGCTCCCGTGATGTCCCTCCTGCAGTATCCCCAGCAATCTCCTCCGGCCAATGCCGGCATCCGTCTTCCGGTCCCTGTGAGCATCGGGACGTACGGGGACAGAACTGGCGGAACATTTAAAAATGTCAAAAAGTGACATTCACTCAATGCTCTAAAATCACATAGTATAACATTACTGTATCAAACCATTTCACATACATTTTGTCCCGAGTTTTGTCCCGGTTTTAGACCGGCTAGAGAACAGCGATAGTAAATTAGAACCACTTGCAGAATTGAGTGATAATGATTCGTGGGGGAAATTGATTGACTGAAAATGATTTTGCAACTTTGCTCAGTGATGTGCGAACTTGGCGCTATATTTCATATTTCAGTGTTTTTTGGTTTGATTATATTATTGAATTAAATTTATTCTTTTTACGATTATTCAGTTATAATTTATGATTTCGTGTTTCAAATTTTATCCTACCCGGGATGTTTACTAGACTTTTGCTCGGACAGATTTCAGTGAGTTATTCCTAAAAATTACAGGCCTACAATAAAAAAAATACATATTTTCATGCAAAAAAAGTACCGCTTTGAGCACAGAAATACTGACATAATCAGATCGCTAGGGAGGTTTAAAGACCATCTTTGCTTTCCGCATGCAGGGTAAAGCAACAGGTTCACTTGATTGCCTGCTACTTATACTCTCCTTCCCTTGGTTTGTCTGCTGGAGTGAATTTGAGGAGCACTGTGTAAGCATTAAGTTGATCTGGTCAGAGCATGCATAGTTAACCTCTTCTCACCAAGCATGCGCAGATGTGCAGCCTTTCTGCATCTGGGCCTTGACTCAGAGCGGCTGCACATTTGCTTGCAATTAAAATAAAAAAAACAACCATATGTGCTTAGAGCGGGCACCCTGCACGCTCACAGCACGCATGTCCGGTACTCACGGAAAGTTCCCAATCTCCTCCTCTTATGATCTGGACCTTTCCCGATCATGTGACAGTGAATCACGGTGGTCACATGACCCTAAGACCCTGCCTTCCGCCTTCTGAAACACTTAAAGGGCCGGGAGGCGCCAGCGCCACGGGGTTAAGGACACTCACTGCCACCAAATGACATTGGATGTGCCTGGCTGCTCTGGCACATTTTGCTTCTGTTTTGGATTGTTCAAATGGTGAGAATATCACATGATATAAGAATAGTAGACATGACAGCTGTTTTCTGGTGGGGGCATAACTTTCTGAGACTGTTACCTGGCTCATGTCAATGTTTCAATGCTTGGGCACTTGCCAGGGACATGTATAGAAATTTATGAAATTCTGAAACTCATTTACACCATGCTTATTTTGGCTCCGACTTGCTGTTAAAACTAGACCCACCCAGGCAAGTAGCATTTTCAGGAGGCCAGCTATGTTGGGCCCTACATTTATTTCATGACTCGTGTATGTTCAGTGTGTTGTCAACCGCTTTCACTGGACCATGAAAGATTGAGATGTGAGAGCACCACCGCTACTTTTGCAGCAATATCACTTATAAGTGTCCACTTCACTTACTTTTTTTTCTTCTTGTATATTTAAGCACTTTCCATTGGTTTGTTGGATGAAGACCTGATTTATAGTGATGATGAGGGTCCCTCTGTGTTTGAAAATGGGATAATCAATAAATTGCCAAATGGTAGATCGAAAGAAAATCGCCCATTTATTCACCTCAATGTGTAAGTACTCTTATTAATCTGATGCTTTGACTTGTAAGATTAAAATTTTTAATGGTAAATCTCGTTCATTACGGTCATAAATCAGTGGAGAGGTTTGTTTTCTCTCCCCTGTACTGCCTAAATCAAAACATAAACATTTTGGAATAATATAAAATCCCAGTGGTTATTGAAGAATAAGTACGCTTTAAAACAGTGTGCGTTTTTTTTGTTTTTTTGGTTTTTTTTTTGCTCTGTCCAAAACAATCCTGCTCTGCCCTTTCCACAAATGTATACTTGCCTGAATTCAACAGCCATGGCTTCCATTGTTTACATCCAGCTTTGAAAACCTCCCTTTAACCACCTTCCGCCCGCCATATACTACAATGATGGGCGCAATGTGGTTCTCTCGTTCTGATAGGACGTCATATGACGTCCTTCCATTCTCACTGCGCATGCGCGGCTCAGGGAGTGCGCAGCGTGGCGATCGCCAGTGTGCTGTGTCCCTCGGACACAGCTGATCACGGAAAGAGCCGAAGATGCCAGCTCGGTCATGTGATCAGCTGTGTCCAATCACAGCTGATCACATGTAAACACGGAAATGCCGGTTATCGGCATTTTTCTCCTCTCGTGCTGTCACGCTGACAGCTGGAGAGGAGAGCCGGTAATCGGCTTTCCGCGGAGGGTACATGTACACTGATCATCAGGGCACTGATGATCAGTGTGGCCCCAAAAGTGCCCCCTGTCAGTGTCCATCAGTGCATACCAGTGCACATTAATGCCACATATCAGTGCTGCCCATCAGTGATGCCTGTCCATGCCCATCAGTGCCTCCTCATCAGTGTCCATCAGTGCAGCCTCAATAGCGCACATCAGTGAAGGAGAAAAATCACTTATTTACAAAATTGTATAGCAAAAACTAAAACGTGTTTTTGTTTGGTTTTTTTTACAACATTTTCAGTGGTTTTTGGTTTAAGAATAAATAAAAATCCCAGAGGTGATTAAATACCACCAAAAGAAAGCTCTATCTGTCTAAAAAAAAAAAGATAAAAATTTCATATGGGTACAATGTTGCATGACTGCGCAATTGTCATTCAAAGTGTGACAGCGCTGAAAGCTGAAAATTGGCCTAGGCAGGAAGGAGGTGAAAGGCCTCTGTAGGCAAGGGGTTAAAGGCTGCATTTGCATGTTACAGCCCCATGGACAACTTTTTGGTCCTCTTCCCACTGGCTGATGTAGGTAATGAGCCTCACTAAAGTCTATGGGGCTTTATTGCACTGATGCAGCCAGGATAGGGAGCCTTTCACCACTAGATGTAACAAACGTGCCACGGCCATCATATCTCGGTAAGTATCTTTGCAGGAGGATTGTTTAGGTCAAGGCAAAAAAAATAAATGCATTTTGTCTGAAAGTGCGCATATTCCTTATGCAAAAAGAAAAACAAGCTAGAAATTTTAATTTTGGTAGTGTTGTGTCTCCAGCTTGTTGACTATCTCATTACTGAAAATGGCCTGGAAATTAATGGGTGTAACTTCTTGGAATTGAGGTGGTTCAAATCAAAGGTATTGGGCTTACAAGTTACCTGAGGAAGAGTAAGCACATCAGTGGCCTACCTTGCAGTCCTCTACAGTCTTCAAACTGTGGCCAGCAGCAGGAATAGTAATTGGTCCAAAGTGGTGAAGGGACCAGATAGCAATATCGCAGAATAGTGATACCCTCGTTGCTTCTGGGATAATGGTGTGGCTCCACCCATTTTTGGGCGCAGAGTCAACGCTTGAATTTTAAACAGACTGTCAAAGAAAATGGTTTGGTTTTTCTTTTGGGAGGGTGTGTTTTTTTTTTTTTTTGTGGTCCTGTCTGGAGGACTCTTTGCCCGCAGGTTTTGAGATTGACAGAAATATTTGTATTGATTGTATAGTTACTCTAACACTTGTAACGGTCTCTCTATTGTGAACAGGAATGCCTATCACCAGCCAACTTCGTACAGGCCTAGGTTTTTGATCTGTGGGAAGCCAGGCCTGGGTCAGGGTACGCACTTGGCTCCAGCACTCATCCACACTCTGGAAAAGTTCACCGTGTACACATTGGATTTGGCTGTGCTTTTTGGGGTTAGTGTAACGTCTCCAGAAGAAACTTGTGCACAGGTAATTAAGCTTTTGTATTTTTCTACTAGACTCCTAACCATGCTCTACTGAGGTTGTTTGAAAGATGTTTTGTATGACTAGATAAATGAATTGTATAGGGAGAAATCTTAAAAGTCGAAGTGTGGCCATACCACTGATTTTAAAAAAATAAATAAATAAAAATGCACATTGCTAAAGAGCAGCAACGTTTACAAATGCCCGCTACCATTCGCAGAGTTGACTCTTGCATTTTTAAGCAGCAAGAACTCCGAGGCCCATGGCAGACTTCATGTTGTATCCTGCATCTGCATTTAACTTTGCAGCTGAGAGCTGTTCTCGGTTTACATCTGTCTGACCACTTTTGGTTTTCTGTCTTTTTGTGATGGTTTGGTTGTGAATATTTTATAAATGCCTTTTCCCTAGATCTCAGATACTCAGTAGTGAGATCTTACTGCCATAATTCCCAACACTGTTCCAGTTCACTTGGAGTTCTTGATGTTCTTATCTTCCTTTGTGTGTTCTAACATTCTTGTTACTTTCTTTATCTAAAATAACCAATAAACCAATGGACATGGAGGATGCAAACAGGCAAAGCTCTGGTACTAAAGCAGTTTCACTTTCCCTTGTGGGGGGGGGGTGAACACTGTTGTTGGTCTGTGGCACCTGCACTTAATACCTGTTGGCAGATCTTTATTTAACCTCTGGACACCAGCCTCACGCAAATGTGCGGCCTTCCGGTGTCTGGACCATGATGCCAAGCGGCCACACATTTGCGCACAATTAAGAAAAACATATGTGCTGAGAGCGTGCATCCTGCGTGCTCCCAGCACACATGTCCGGTACTCACGGAAAGGTTTAGATCGGGACCTTTCCCGATCATGTGACTGCTGTGACAGCAAATCACAGCGGTCACATGACCTTAAAACCCCGCCCTGCCTCCCAGCTTCTGAAACCCTTAAAGAGCCAGGAGGCGCCAAGGGGTTAAGTTGCAGACACAGTTTAGGATATAGTTCTGCTTTACAGAATTCTAGAGCCAGGAATACCCGAGAACAAAGTTGTGATGAAAATGCTATCTTCAAATATTCATGATGTGTAAATCTAGGTCCATGGCACTGAGTGGAATGACTTTGGCTTAACAGTGAACAACTTCTCCCTTTTTTGATATAGCTTTTTCGTGAAGCAAGACGGACTGTTCCTAGCATTCTGTATATTCCACACATTCATCTATGGTGGGAGACGGTCAGCAACACCTTGAAAGCAACATTTCTCACTCTAATCAAAAGCATACCATCGTTTTCTCCAATCCTCCTGTTGGCAACAAGTGACATGGAATATGGGGATCTTGACTCTGAGGTAATAAGTGTTCTGGATAAGAGTCGAAGTTTAGGAAAATAAATGGCTAGTGTTAATCCAAAATTATTTCCTTCTTGTCTATCAATATCTTTACCTTCACAGTACATTCCAAGCTTGGTTAGATCTTATAATTTGTGTGAACAAATAATTGTACAGTTAAAGCAGAACTATAGGCAAAACCACCTTCTTTCTTTCTTTTATTATTTTGGATAGAGTAAGGGAGGTTCTAACTCCTGTGAAGTTTAATTTTTGTCCTCTTTGCCCAATGAGGAGACTTCCCTACACTTCCTGTCACATAGCCAAGATGGGAAGTGAAAGGAAATCCCTGTAAATTAAGGGAATCTCTTGGGGGGGGGGGGGGGGGGGGTCCGTCCCGGGGCCCCAGGTCACCAGAACTAGCGTCCCCATTGGAAGATTTCCCCTCTATTACTTTTTCTGGGGACAACTCCAAATTTGGAATTTTACTTTCAATGATAAGACAAAGAGAGGGTCAATCTCCGTAATGGGGGCACAGAGCAATAAAAACCTGACAGGAGTTCTAATCCCCTCTAACCAAAACAAAACAATTTTTGCCTCTAGTTATACTATAAACATTAAATTAAACCTCAATTAAATGAGGCAGAACAACCCTTTGCAACCAATCAGATATTATTCTTTTTTTTTTTTATTTTTTTTTTTTTTTATCTGCCGAGACTAAAAAAAACTTGCAGTAGATTGCCTTTGGCCATATAATGATCTTTTGAGCTAATGCTTATTTTTTATTTTTTTTGGAAACTAACAATCATGATTTTCTTTCATGACTGGTAGAGCATACAGATTCGGTGAAGCCCATACTCTGGGAAGCCTGTACTGCTAGAATATGAAGTCCTCTTTTGCACTATAAAATGCTAGTTGCCTGACTGTTATTCTGACCCAGTGGGTTCAATACATTTGGATATAGACCTGCATTAAAGAGGAACATTAGCCTTTCCTCTCCCCCAAATTTCCCCTCATCCCTGCTTACCTTTTACTGTGTTCACCGCAGTAAACATACTCATCTAGCCAGTGGATGCTGCATTGAGCTGGGAATCCCCCTCTCTGCAACTGCTCTACGGGTCCGACGCGATGACGTGGCAAGACTTGAAAATTGCTGTTTAGATGCTCTCCATCCAGTGACAGAGCTTGAGCTGTTTCCCAAAGAAGATTGGGCAAAAATGTCCCTTTCTAGATGTGCAAAGCTGGTAGAGACATCCCCAAAAAGATTTGCAGCTGTAATTGCAGTGAAAGGTGGTTCTACAACCTTGTCTATCACATAAAATCCCAATAAAATACATTTACGTTTTTGGTTGTAACTTCAAAGGGTATGGAAAATTTTCAAGGGGTATGAATACTTTCAAGGCACTGTACATCCTTACGCCGTACTTTAAATAAAAAATGCACCAAAAAAGTGTATAAACCCAAATTTTAAACCATCACATAAACCCAAACTAATGCAGCTACAGTATTGCTACACCTTAAATGTCACTATATGATGAATACCAATATCAATCACCATCAAGCGCTATGAATACAACTAGTCTAATCAACAAAATCCCGTATGGTCATGCAGTGAGAAAACTTTACATTTTTATGTTAAATAAATATATGCACAGATAATCAAACAGAATAAAGTCCACTTTGTATAAATGAACATGCAATCTTCTCTCATTGTGCTGTGATTTTATGTATTTATTTTTTTCACACTTTAAATCTGTTTATAAAGGTGTTCTGTGACCCACTCCCTTTAGCAAGCAAACTCACCAAATCACATGGCCTCTATATTTTGATCAGCATATAGAGCTCAAGATTTCTATCAAGGAGGTCGTCAATTTCTTTCAGCTCACTCCAATGCAATGAATGGCTCCATTCAAAGTAAATTTTAGCATGCAAAGAAAAAACACCCAATAGTGTAATACCATACACACAAATATATTTAATAAAACATAAAGCCACTCACAAACTCAGAAGGGTAAATGCCATTTTTCAGAAGTACCCCCTTTGCATTTAATTGCCGACGAACACATATATCAAACTGGTTCTCACTGAAGTTGGGCTTTACCCTAGCCGTATAATTTGAATGTATTATAATATCCCTGTAATAGGAATATCAGACTGTAACCTCCACTGTGGAAGATACTAATGTAAATAGCATGCGTATATTTGATAAAATGAGAGCAATGTTACGTTCAAGATCAAGGAAACCTGGGCTAACTTGAACCGCATAGGTGCTCATTGCTGTTTTTCTGGAAACGCTAGTTGCAGGGCTGTTATGCTAGATCTAGTGGTTCCATACTTACTGACCAGAAACAAGATTGTTGTGAGGGGGCTGTCTGGCTAAATCACTGAGTTCTCTACTTTTGGGTCCCTAACCAGAAACCAGATTGCTGCAGATGCAGCATAATGTAGTCAGAATACTTGGAGTCACTGATCTGTAAATTGATCGTCGTATTGAAGGCGGACAGAAAACTAGTTTCAAGAAGAGGCTGGTAAAGGCGGCATTTGCATATATTTTTTCTCATTTTTTTATAGGCTTTTTTTTTTTTTTTATAAATGTGGAAAACCAATATTCTACTAGCCTTTGATTAATTGATTTGCTTTTCCTTCTAGCTACAAGAACTGTTTTTGGATGATTATGAGGAGGTTTTCAATGTTGAATTACCAAACAAGGAAGACAGGAAAGCTTTCTTTCAGGATCTTATTTTGAACCAAGCTGCTAAGCCTCCAACTTCCAAAAGGAAGGCAGGTTAGTCTGATCTGAGCCTTCGCAAACATTAAAGGTATCTTTGCAGCAAATTTACCATGTGTGTTTTTGTATTTTCTAATCAGTTCTCCAAGCTCTTGAAGTGCTGCCAGTAGCTCCACCACCTGAGCCCCGTCCACTTACTACCGAGGAGCTAAAGCGATTGGAAGCACAGGAGGAAGAAACACTCCGTGAGCTGAGGCTCTTTCTGAGGGATGTTACCCACCGAATTGCCATTGACAAACGATTCAGGGCTTTTACGAAGCCAGTAGACCTTGAGGAGGTAATTGGGACTCATTTCTGTATGACTTGCTTGCATCTCATGTATTCTGAAATGGGGAAATGATTGTAATGCAAATTCAGAAACTTCTCTTTCTTCTACCACACCGGGCACAGGCAGTTTTTCAGGGTTTTGCATGCTGGGAAAGCTTTTCAATGCACTTGAGCAGCTCTGCTTAAGGTGTATGTTTGGGCAAAATTAAAGAAATAAAGTGCACATTTTACATTAATTTCCCCATGTTTTATCAGTTTGAAAACACTGCCTGTACAGAAATACCAGGGGATCTGCCAGAAACGTGGCATGCTCCTAACTTCTGTTTTGGGCTGGCATCTCTTCAGATATGTAAGTTTGGGAGCATGTCTGCCTCAGTCTGACCTCCCAGCAATTGCACCTTCAAGAATAATCTGTCACCTTCAGGGTAATACTACAGGAGGAGTGGACACTTGAATACAAAATAACTGTAAGCCAGCCCAGGAGAGCATCCCCTACTACCAGGACGACCGTTATTTGCAACTGTCCCAGTAGGATGGATATCTTCAGCTCTGCTGTATAAAATATGAATCTATTTTTTTTTTTTTTAAGCATAATTCCCAAATTGTCTTCCATGATGGGACATGAGAAGCTCCTCCTGCAACAGGGACAGGAAACGCATCATCACTTTAAAGGATGTCCTACCGAACTCGTCAGTTATTGTGTTTACTTCAATCGGTGGTAGGAGGCTCAGATCTGGATTCTTGCCTGTATTCCACCCACTTCCCTTTTTAGTTGTCCTCCTTTTGATGGTGGAACTCTTGCCCTCTTAACGAGCAGGAAGAGGCCTGGGGCCCACACCATTTTCAGTGCTTGGGGAAGGTTCATTCTGGGTAAGGAATAGCCTGGGCTGTTGTGGTATACTTTTTGCAGCAGCAAGGAAAAGTCCCTGCTGGATATGAGCCAGGCTGAGTTTCCTAGACTGGTGTTCACTGGATGCCAAGTCCAGGTGGGGAAATATCGCTGCTTGTTTCTGGAGCTGCGTTTACTCAGAGATGTGAGCAGGGCCAGCTGGTTCTTCTGACTAAGCTTCCTTGGTGAGGGGATGTGAAGGCCAGAAGACCATTTTTAGGAGTTAGGAGCTTTCCTCCACTTTATCCCTTGCTATGATCAATATAGGGCTCTTCGTCTTCTGAGAAGTCCCAATCCACATCCTCGAGCTTCGAGCAATTTGGCTGTCTCTGCAGTGTTTAACAATCCTGATGGGTGGAGGCTATAGTTATCCAACTGGTGTTCAAGTGGACAGCCATCTCTAGGTGGCTCCTACAATCATCCAGGATTATGTTCTGAAAGATTGGGTTCCACTCTTTACAGTCGAATTGCATTCGGCTAAGCTTGTGAGTGTTTGGGCTTTTTGGCATCTATCAACTCTTTTCCACTTCACACTTACTCAAGTTTTGCCAGGTGAATATTATGGGCCCCATCTGTTGCCATCTTCAGGCCAAAGGTCTTTCAGGGGCCTGTTTGAGCTACAGTCAGACTTCAGTTTTCTGTTTTGTTGGGTCTGTTGACTTTTGTTTAATGTGTTGCTCACCCCTCAGCTGGACTACTTTTTGACCTCCCTAAGGTAAGACTTTGTTCTTCAATTGACACCAAAGAGAGGATTTTACAGTTACTGCAGAAATCCCTTATTTTTTTCTTTCTTTTTTTTTTTTTTTTTTCACTGCAGGAGCAACCTAAAGAATGCTGTGATTTGCTCTTAGTAGATGAAAGGTTGGGTGTAAAGTTGGGTCATGCCATTCAATTACTACAGAACTATATTAATTTTTTTTTTTTTTTGTAAACTTTCTATATTTCTCAGGTTCCAGATTATGTCACAGTGATTGCCCAGCCTATGGACCTCTCAACTGTTATAAGCAAAATTGATCTGCACAAGTATCAGACTGTGAAAGAATACCTAAAGGACATCGATCTTATCTGCAGTAATGCACTGGAGTACAATCCAGACAGGGACCCAGGAGGTGAGCTGCTGTATTGCTTGCAATTTGTTGAACAGCCCCCCTTGCATTTGAACTGCATTTAATAACTATTTTCAATGAGCCCTCAACATCAACTTGTGAATTCCTCTAGGTGGTTGTACTAAGGCAGGGCTTGACAATTTTTGCTTTGAATCTAGGGGCCAGCTAAATGTTAGGAAGCTTTCTTTTTCTTTTTTTCTTTGTAATCTAGCATAGCATGGGTTGTCAGCACCCAAAGCAAGGTAACTTTTATGGGCAACAGGTTTCATGCAATGCGATTTGACGCATATCAATCATGGCAAAATTGCACCACGTTTTAGAATCCATTAAAAATAACGACGCCTGCTACAATTCCAAAACTCATAGCTGTGAATAGACGCCCTGATTGACACATGCGATTCTGGATGAGTCTTCAAACTCAGATTCGCATGACAGGATAGATGTGTTCCTATTGAGGTGGTTCACAAAGGCAATCCGCACGCATTGCGTTTTGAGTGCCGCTGCAAAAAGTAGGATTGCTATTGACAGGCAATTTGGCATTGAGGCCAGTGGGAGGCAGTTGTGGATGGTTACGGTGGATCTTGTTTTTATTCAAATCTAGTCACATGGTGGATGGTTTTATGAACACCGCGACATAAAAATTGATGAAATGAGACATAAGTTCCACTGTTGCTTACAAGGGGTTTAAAGTAGTTGTCCCCTATGTGCAATTGATAGCCCCTGCGTGGGCGTGATTTGTTGCTCTTGTGTTAATTGTTAGAAATTAATAAAAACCATTGAAATACAAAGTAGTTGGAAAGACTAAAGGTTCTATGCATGAAGGTAAAAAAACCTTCTCTGTGCGGCATCCCTCCAGCCCCCTACCCGGAAATACCAAAACGTGTGTGCAGCTCTGCTGCCTTGTAGCAGTAGTTCTGCTATAGGGAGGTTAAAGCGGAGTTCCACTCAACCTATCAAAAAATAAGTCAGCAGCTACAAAAACTGGAACTGCTGACTTTTAAAATAAAAAAAAAAAAACAGCCACTTACCTGTCCCTCGGTTCTGTGGTGTGTCTCCCGCAGCTCGTTTCACTGGCCGTCCTGTATTCCAGGAGGCCGGCATCTTCAGTGTGGGCACCCGGCTGTGACAGCTTGCGGCTTCACAGCCGGGTACCCACTGTGCGTGCGCAAGTAGCGCTGTGCTTCGTGAATGGACCTGCAGTCTTCTGGGACCTGTCACGTGTCCCAAAAGACTACAGGGAGGGAGGACAACTTCTGATCGCCTAGGCGATCAGACCTGAAGGGGGAGCGGGTACCTGTCAAATTTGGGTACCTCCCCTTAATGGGGAGCAGGGAAGCAGTTCTTAAAGCGGAACATCCCCTTTTGGGTGGAGCTCCACTTTAACATGTCAGCCTCTTCTTGTAGTGGGCAATATTGCAGTAATCCACCCTCTTTTTAGTGTGCAATATTGTTCCATGTCTGTGCACATTGCTAGTTCTCATACCCCACTGTCAAACTAGGACAAATTCTAATCAAGTTTGCTGATTTTCATCAGGTCACTTTTAAGCTTAATCAACTTTTTTTCTTTTTTTTTTTTTTTAACCCTCCTATTGTCCAACCTTTCTCATTCTAGATCGGATGATCCGCCACAGAGCATGCACTCTCAAGGACACAGTTTATGCAATGATTAAACAGGAGCTGGATGAAGAATTTGAAAAGCTTTGCGAAGAACTCCAGGAATCTCGCAAAAAGAGGGGTGAGCCGAATCCTTTTTAGTATCCCTGAAATAATAGAATCTATTTGATCTTTTTCCATCCCCATTGTGTTGGTGAGCCTGTCCACATGGAGAGGAGTCTTTGGTTTTATCCAGTAGAACGTATTCCCAGTCATTTCCTCCTAAAGGCTTGTTCACAGTAGGATACTTTCCAAGAAATGTGCTGCTCTATCCAGAACAGGCAAAATATATAGTTTGGGAAGATATTAACTGATGCCACCAATTTTTGAAGCCTTTTACCTCAAATTTCTTGTTCAAATCAAATGGGTTTTGTACCATGTGTGACCTTAACCCCTATCTGCAGTATAAAGAAAACACTTTTTTGTGTTCTCTTGGAACACAGTCTTACAGTCTCAAAGCCAAATTTAAATCGCCCATGGTCAAATCATGGGTTTGTACATACTCATACTGGACCCTACTTGTACCTGCATGTGGCTGCACATTCTGTATACCCTGCTTTGTACATTTGGGAAAGATGAATACTTTCTTTGAATCTGTGTTCCACACTAAGTAGCTTTTTACCCAAAAATGGTAACAGTCTTGATTTCTTCAACACAGGTTTCTCCTCTGCGAAATATGCACCTTCTTATTACTATGTGCTTCCTAAGAACACAAGTACACTGGATGGGAAGAAAACAGACACGGAACGTGAAAAAGTAACCGCAATGGCATCTGCACCTCCTGTCGCTTCTAGTACACCCAGTACAGGTGTGTTCTGCCTTTATCCTAAATGTCATAGTATACCATTGCAAGAGTAAGAATGCCTATGTATAGTTTTGCCTAAAACAGTTAATTTAAACTTGTAAAATGTTCATCCTCAAAGTTGAACACAAAATCACATATGTGTAAGTTGTAGTAGTAGATCTATTTGCAAACCCTTAAAATTACATGATACAAAGTTTTATCCTCAGATCAAGCTGAACTCCAGTTAGATACGTAGAAGATGCAAATTAAGGCAGCCCTATATTTAAATTCCTTTGTTAATGGACAATGGAAAAAATGAAATGACTGTTGGGTTATACCGCTGAGTGAAGGAGAAATGGAGACTGGTAAACAGTTTATACATACTAGGGGGGGTACAACTGGGGGAATCAATGGTGGAGAAGGATCTGGGAGTTCTGGTAGATCACAAGCTTAATAATGGCATGCAATGCCAAGCTGTGGTTTCTAAAGCGAGCAAAATCCTCTTGTATTAAAAGAGGTATAGACTCCAGAGAGAGAGATATCATTTCCCCCGGTACAAATCATTAGTAAGACCTCATCTGGAATATGCAGTTCAGTTTTGGGCACCAATTCACAAAAAGAACATTGGGGAACTGGAGAAAGTACAGAGAAGGGCAACCAAACTAATATGAGGCATGGAGGAGATCGGCTATGAGGAAAGATTAGAACTGAATTTATTCTCTCTTGAGGAGATTAAGGGGGGATATGATCTCCATGTATAATACATAAGGGGGGATATGATCTCCATGTATAATACATAAGGGGGGATATGATCTCCATGTATAATACATAAGGGGGGATATGATCTCCATGTATAATACATAAGGGGGGATATGATCTCCATGTATAATACATAAGGGGGATATGATCACCATGTATAATACATAAGGGGGATATGATCACCATGTATAATACATAAGGGGGGATATGATCACCATGTATAATACATAAGGGGGGATATGATCACCATGTATAATACATAAGGGGGGATATGATCTCCATGTATAATACATAAGGGGGGATATGATCTCCATGTAGAATACATAAGGGGAGATATGATCTCCATGTATAATACATAAGGGGGGATATGATCTCCATGTATAATACATAAGGGGGATATGATCACCATGTATAATACATAAGGGGGGATATGATCTCCATGTAGAATACATAAGGGGGGATATGATCTCCATGTAGAATACATAAGGGGGCATATGATCTCCATGTAGAATACATAAGGGGGGGATATGATCTCCATGTATGATACATCAGTGGTTCATATAGTGAACTCGGTGTAGAGCTATTCACCCTGAGGTCATCGCAGAGGACAAGGGGGCACTCTTTATGTCTGGAGGAAAAGAAATGTAATCTCCAAACACGGAAAGGTTTCTTCACAGTAAGAGTTGTGAAAATATGGGATAGACTCCCTCAAGAGTTCGTTATGCCCAGCTCAGTGGATTGCTTTAAAAAGTCCTGGATTCTTTCTTAGATACACAAAATATAACTGGATACTAACATTTTATAGGTAAAGTTAATCCAGGGAATATCAGATTGCCTCTCGGGGGATTAGGCAGGAATTTTTTTCCCTGCAGGAGCAAATTGAATCATGCTTTGCTTTGGTTTTTTTTTTTTTTCTTTATCATTTATCATTTTCAGCCAGACTAACTATGTATGTAACATAAAAGAAAAAAGACTGAAGGCCAACCCTGGATAACCCACTCCTTCTACCTGTATTGTGTGGGGTTTCTTTTTTGTGTGTTCTAGGAGCATATGAGGCATCTTCAACATCCCTCTTCTCTACACTGCAACTACAGTTTGCCTTGCCTCTGCAGTACCGTGCTTGGACCCTTCTAGACTGGACATTGCAGGGATAGCCTGGAAGTGACCTTTGGGCGCTGGGTTATGTGTAGGGCACTTTTCAGACTGTTAAAAAGTTAGTCGCTGAGCACTTTCCAGGTCCATTGCACGGCTATCACAGCCTCAATGTTCCTGATGCAGCTGACACCTTGAATCTTGTTGGCTTCTGTTTCCTAAACACTCTGTAAATAAAACACAGGAGGGCACAAATGCTTAGTGCATTACCACCGAAAAGGTTTATTGGATCCAAAAGTCGATTGTATACTCGCAAACCTAGCAGGAAACAAGCATATCAAATATAACTCCAGCTGTGAGGCGATGGCATCTGACTTTGCATGACACAGTTGGAGGGCTAATGTGTATCGGGGGATTTGCCCCCTTTTACAAACATTTTTGCTGGTAATGCACTAGCTGTTTGCACCCTCCTGTGTGTCTTTTTTGCAGTATGTCAAAGATTACCCAATCTGAGGAGAGCTCCATTGCAGGGATACTATTGCCGGAGCGCTGGAGCGTTTGAACTACTTTTCTGTTACATGAAGTCTCTTCTGTCCTTGGGCTCTACTGGGTGTGGCAGTAACTCTGCCCGTTCAGCTGAAATTTTGTTACTAGAATCATGTAAGACTTTATGGCCTGAATTACCCAACTATTAGACTGACAACAGAGGCCTCTTTGGCCCTGCGCTGGATGTAGTGACCAACGTGTCAGGTGTCCAAATTTTGTTCCAACCCAAAATGTACAATCTTAGAGAGGTCAATTGAATTCCATTCTTTACTACTGTGGCAGGTTCCACCTGGTTTTCTGAGGCAGAGCCTTGCTTGGTTTGGGCTCATACTGGGAAGGCTACCAAGTAAGGGTCTGACAAAAGGGGTCCTGTGTGATTCAAAACATTGCATCTTACTGCTGTGATGTGATCACCTAAATAAATATTTGGACATTTTCTTAAAAAATCTGTGCGCTGATGAGATTTACTTTAACTTTGCTCTCATATTGTCACTCGAAGTCCATGTCTCCCCCCTTAATCAGGCAGTGTGGTTTGTCAGAGGAAACTATCCCTATCCATGCAAAATCATAGAGGAGTGGCCTTTTCCTGAAAGAATATTCTCTTAGGCTTTTTGCTGAAATGCTATCCTATGGAAAAGGAATTTAAAAATAAAAAAAAGGTGGGGGGGCTATTCTGGTAGTAGATCCTACCCTTTCAGTCATAAACACCTCACAGTTACTATTGAGGATATTCCCTAAGAATTCTGTTAGGTCTATTGAAGCCCTCTTAAAGGCCTCCCTAACCTTGGCAGGTCCTACCTTGAAACCAGCAATTGCTGCTGTATCTATTAGCCGGTATGTTAACAGTGGGACATGGCAAATGAGCTGGTTGTCAATGAACTAGCTTTGCCCAAACCAATGATTTAAAGTATACCTAGAGGCAAGACTTTAATTTTGGATAGCAGAGAAGATTAGAACACCTGTTTTTGGATTGCTACCTCTGCCCTCGTTGGGAGATGTACACTCAATATTCCCTTCATTTGCAGGAATTGAAGGTAAATCTTCAATGGGACAGAGATGGGGAAAAAAAACACTGACGGGTTATAATCTTTCCTTACTCTATCCAAAATGAAAACATTTACCTACAGTTCTACTTTAGAGTGAGGGTAAATCCGATGTGGTTTTTTTTTTTTTTTTTGCTTTTAAGAATTTTTTTTTTTTTTCCTTCAGTTAGTTGCTGATATAAATCCACCAATACGATCTCCAGTGTTGCCTTGGGATCTCAGCCTGATACTCTGTACCCAAGACACCCTCTTTTGAGTCGATTTTAGATACATTCCATCACATCCCTCATATGTAAGCTTTCCTTCTTGATGGCGTTCTAAGGCCCCTTCCACGTGGGTTGCAGTCTGCTTGCTCAGTGGGAGATGTCCGTTGGTCCATGTCTGCCATACTTATACAGAAGTAACAGACACAGCCTGCTGTCCCCTATGGGTGGTCGAATGTAAACAGACTTCTTGTCATCCTACACCCGACTGCCATCTGATCCGTTCCGCCAGACATGTCCATTTTACACTCTCTGCTCCATAGAGGAGACTCGGAGCACAGGTCCGCCTGAAAAATGGACTGGCGGCCTCAATCAGCCTGCTAATGTAAAAGGGGCCCAGATGGTTTTTGAGCTAAATGTTTTTGAGCTATAGGATTTCAAAAATCCTTTGCGATCTTACACAGGGACAACCTGATCTTGAGACCAAGGCTTTCCTTTTCTACCCAAGGTGGGCTTTCCTTTTCTACCCAAGGTGGGCTTTCCTTTTCTACCCAAGTTGGTCTTTCCACCACAGTGACGATATTGTACTCCCTTCCCTCTCTCCTGCTCTAAACCATTTCAAGAAAGTGCCTCTACACTGCTTGGTCGTTGTCTGAGCTGTCAAGATCTACCTGGGCAGTCACAGCTTTCCACCAAGCTGACCTTTTTTGCCTTTCCTGCATGCACTCGTTAAAGACATCCTGCTACCCACTCCACCATTGCCAGGTGGATTAGACAATGAATGTCTAGGGATTACACCCATAAGGAAAGGGTTTCTCCCTTCCCTATTAGAGCTCATTCCACCAGATTGGTGTCTCTTGGGCCTTGTCATCCAGTATCTGTTCACATGTTTTCCAAGTTTTACCTGACCTCGGCTGATATGCACTTCAGCTGCAAGGTGCTTTTAAGCTGTTTGAGCATTATTTTTGTTTTGTTTAGGTCTGTTGACCATTCTAGTTGTTGCACTCCCCTCAGTCTATGGTTATAGGACATCCCATGGTCTATGAATATGGGTCTTGTACTGAGATAAAGTGAACTTTGACTTGCCTATAAATTCCTTGTCTTGGAGTGCAGTACATGACACAGGTGCCTCTCTTCTGTTCTTTATGATCTCCTTATTGCTTGCTGCAAAACTGAGGCTAGCAGTTACTGTGGTCAGTCAGTATTTTGGGGGACCCTGAGTGGGCATTGGGGCAAGCCCTGTACTATAGTCCAAGACAATGATTTAACCCTTTCCTACCAGGTCCGTACGGGTTTTACACGCACACTCCTGATGTCTGCAGTCACCAGGATTGTATGTAAATCTGACAAGCTGACTTCTGGCTGTCAGATGCAAACAGTCCTGTGCCTCTGCACACACCGGATTACTTGTGCGCGCACACAACCATTTCTCACCGCACACAAATTTTAAGGTTTGACATAGTTTGTTCCCCATAAAAACTACACATTCACCTAATTTTTTATTTTTTTAGCAGCCATTTTCTTTTTCATTTTAAATTGATATTTGGAGGGTTCTCATTGCAGTGGTCATTGGCTTTTTCCTTGATACTAACATTTCTACCTCTTCCCTGCAAAATACAGGAAGGAGAAGATATAGACGGCGGAGTCGCTGGAGCACTGGCATTTGTCCTAAAAGGAAGAAAGTCGCATCAGCTGTTGGAGGTGAAAAAACTGATGAAGCAGAGAGTGAAGTAGACCAGGACCCTAAAGAGTCCAGCCTAGACCAGACTGAAATGGAACTCCTAGACGAGTCATCAATGGAAACCGAAAACTCCAATGTTGACTTCAGCTGCCTAGATAGGGAAGTGGATAGTGTGCCTCATAATGCAGATCCTTCTAAAGCTCAGAGAGGAGAACTTGGGAAAAGACATGAGGAAGTCCCAGCGGCAGCATTAAATGGTGATCTTAGAGACTTAAATGGTACGTGAAGGCATTTTACTGTTGTAATTGGCCATGACTAAAGTGGAGCTCTGCCAAAAACCTAATGATGATGGGACTCTTTTGTATTTGCTGTCTAACATTCATATACTGCACTGTGGTTGTAGGAGAAGAAAGTGTTGGGAACAATAGGGTTTGTAATACAGTGTAATGGTTTTGGTAATTATTGTTAAAGCAGATTTATAGTGTAGCTGAGGGTAGACCGCTTTTCCTATAATGTTGAAGTATGCATGGCATGATGACCAGCTTGGACCAGAGTGTCATCCTCCAGCACTACCGACTCCACCATCACTGCTCCATCTCACATCATTCCACTTCTGGCTCTGGTGTCCTCTATGCCCTGTGATGCACAAAGTAGAGAAATGGTTAGGTTGTAGAGCTTTGGAGAGACAAGACTGCATTTATCTAGCAAAAAAAAACCCCTCACCTAGCAATTTTTAATTCTAATGTATATGACCCAGTGATGTCCTTACATGAGCAAAAGTTATATTATTGGGCACTTACTGAAGAGTAATTGAGTGCCCAATTATATAACTTTTGCCTCATGTAGGGAATTCACTGGGTCATATACATTAGAATTAAAATGGCTAGGTGAGGTTGTTTTTTTTTTTTTTTTTGTTTTTTTTTGTCACACGTGCGGCAAAAACACTTATGCGTGTTAAAAAGGACATGTGACTCAAACGCAACACAGGTGTGTTTTTTTTGTGTTTTTCAATGGGAAGGGGGGGGGGGGGGATTGGTGTGGTTGTAAACAGTATAAAAAGTGAATACTTGTGAGCTACTATGAATGAGGTGTTCAATATAGTATTAGTAATAGTAAACTACCTAAATAT
Organism: Staurois parvus; assembly: GCF_062004578.1. Classification (NCBI taxonomy): domain Eukaryota; kingdom Metazoa; phylum Chordata; class Amphibia; order Anura; family Ranidae; genus Staurois; species Staurois parvus. The sequence goes on from NW_028317983.1 coordinate 6,837,146, forward strand.
TGCGCTGGGTGCGCTGACACTTTCACAAACTCACTTGATTGTGTATTTAATAATCAATTATATATACTTATAATGCCGCGCTCCTACTATAAATACTTAATCACATAGTGTATGTCACTCATATAAATAAATGAATAAATAAAATAATAAATAATAATTAATAAAAATTAATGTGACATATAAATAAATATAATTCAAACCATTATTGTGCTAAAATATTTAATACATATTTTAGCACAATAATGGTTTGAATTATATATATTTATTTATGTCACATTAATTAATTTTTATTAATTATTATTTATTTTATTTATTTATTTATATGAGTGACATACACTATGTGATTAAGTATTTATAGTAGGAGCGCGGCATTATAAGTATATATAATTAATTGGTGTGGTTGTGTTCTGTTTTTTCTTCTGCTTTCATAGTAAGCAAAAAAGGGGAAGAAAACGCGTTACCATGTACTCCAATGGTGCATTTTTGGTATGGTAAAAACAAATCCGCGTGAAAGCGGTCCTAGTGTTGTGATACTTTTATGGCTGTTTTATGATCGTTCCTCTGAGCTGAATGATAGAACACTGTTGCACATGATAATGTCGTCGATGATGCCTTCATATTCTATCAGTACCCTTAGCACAGTAACACGCACAATTGCTGAAGAGACCACTGGGGTGGGGTTTTGAAAAACTCTGCTCTGCCGGTGACTTTTCAAAATTGCTAGTTTTTAATTTTGTTTTAATGCTTTAACTGATCCGTCTGTTCAATTTCAATATTTTATTTTAGAGGTGTGTGTTTTGAGAATGACCCGTGGAAGACAAATGCAAGTGGAACAGCAGAGCCTTGTAAGCGTGGATAAAATAATGGATGTCCTTTCTGAGCCTGTTCCAGCGTTCCACGTGGATCACCAGAGCCTGAAGGCAAGTTTCACTGTTTGTGTATGACTTTATTACAATTACATCAGCATGGCACTTTGTATGATCTTTTATTACTTTGACCAATAAAAATGTGTAAGGGCCATCTTTTGCTAATGTTTTTGAAAATGCTAGTGACCTGGTAGTGTGTTTTTACCTAGATCAAGCATTTAGCAAGTGAAGTCCGATCTTCTACCTTGCATAATTGTCCCAAGTCAGTCACATGGACTTAAGAAGTATAGCTGCCAATACCGTATTAAAATGTTTCTCCCCTCAGAAGTGGGCTAAGTTGCCTGAAGGGAGAGTGTTGCAAGGCTTGACTGACAGTTATAGTGCAGAGGCACATTTATGACTGTATATGTAGCCTGCATTACAGAAAAGGGTTTAATTGTGGGTTTTGTTTTAGACCTTGAACATCATACATAATGTATACATTTCCAAACCATTGTGCAATTGCAATATAATGCGGTATTTTTTATTTTAGGATTTGTTAGAAAAAGCTGTGAGTAGAACAAATGGATATAATATACTGCAACTTGAAAAGTTATATGCCGTGCTGAGCCAATGTATTTACAGACATCGCATGGACTACGACAAGTCTCAGCTGGTGCAGGTATAGTATTATTATTATTATACAGTATTTATAAAGTGCCAATAGTTCGCTCAGCGCTGTACATTACAAAGGGGGACAGAACATGTGACAGAACAATACCAATACAATGCAAAACATGAGGGGATCGAGGGCCCTGCTCTTTCGAGCTTACAATCTAGGAGATAAAGTTTACTTTGTGAGTAATGCGTCCCTTTTTAAGCAGTAAGATTTTACAGAGGTTGTGTCACTGGACTTGGAGTGACCTGAAAATAGGTAAGTATACAGATTTTTCTTACACAGGTTAGTAAGCCTGGGAGGGGGTGGTTTTAAGAGTAGTTGGGATTACCCCATAATTTCACTTTAATGTCCATTGTTTCGTAATTTAAAGTGGTTGTAAAGGCTAAAGGTTTTTTTTTTTTATTTTTTTTCCTTCATGTATTCTATGCAAGAAGGTAAAAACCCATGTGCTGCTAACCCCCCCCATAGCCCATGAGGCTGATCTCAACACAGTGTTGTGCATGGGGAGCCTTGCCTCTACTGGGTCTCTTTCTCCTTATTGGCTGAGACGCAACAGCGGCAGTCAATCGCAGCCAGTGGGGATAGGAATCGGTAGCGAGCATGCTTTTAGTTCCCCCATAGCAAGCGGCTTGTTGTGGGGGCACTAGTCAAGGCAGAGGGGTGATGAGCGCCAGTGGGAACCCTAGAAGAGCATTGGGGCTGCTCTGTGCAAAACACATAGATTTGAGAAGTATGACATGTTTGTGTTTTTTTGTTTTTTTTTTTTTAAGCCTTTTAATGTCACTTTTTTTAAAAAAATATTTCTGTGGCAAGGAACAGGGGAGGATGAAAGCACAAGAGCTTGCATTGTGAAGAACGGTACCTTTTTAGTAAAGTAATCCCCCCAACTCCTTAGTGCACCCTACCTGGTGAAATACATTGAAAATGTGTTCGGTCCTCTTACTGCACATGCATGTCCTGGCTCTATTTATTCCTGTGGGTGAGCCATATTCATAATGGAGCATAATGCAGCCCACCCATAAGAATGAAGGGGATTGGGCGGAGGAGGTTTGTGCTGCCATAAAAGTAGCAGCTTATAATAGAATGTGCATCAGCCAGTCATGTTTGCTTAGGTTATTTGTGTGCATTCAAAGGTTGAAAGCCATTTCTTTTTTTGGTCTGTTTAAATATATATAGTAAAATGTTTCTGTCCAAAAAAATATCTGTTTATTCTGCAAGAAATCAAAGTAACTTGAAAATGTGCGAGGAAGGCAGGAAGTTGGCTTTGTCTTCATAACATAGAAGGACAGGGGTTTTAGGTCACCCAGAGCATACTACAGACAAGGGGAAGGTGTTCTGTAGTTCTAACATACTTCTGTCCTAGGGTGATATTGCTGCACCTCTATAGGATACAGTAAGAATTGTTATCCAGAACAGATGTTATGGGCAGGATCACCAGGGCAAATTGGAGGAGGGGGTCTTTAACGCCCGGTCGTCAATCTGTTGTAGGCTGGGCAGGGCACTCCTCGTTGTGACTGGGTGTCATATGATGTCCTGTCAAAATGAGCCAGGCACTCGGCCTGTCACCGGCTGTGTCCATGGGACACAGCTGATGACATAGCACTACACCGGTCAGTTGCCAGTGTCATGTGACCAATCACAGCATCACATGTCAATTGTATATAATGGATGGCTTCCTGTCATGCCATTCATTGTATACAATTATGTTGTTGGCTGTGACTGGTCACATGATAGAGACAGGGCCCATCACCGCCCATCTGTATTATGTGATGAGCTTTGCCCAATCACAGCTAATCACAACCAAAGACTGAATCCGTTTCTTTCAGTAACAATGATTGTAAAGATCAATGAAATACATTGGTTTTAGCAATCATAATGTGTTAAAAAAGATAAAAAATCCTGATCACTTGCCCAGAGTGGTTCAATGTTACTATGGTAACGTATTTCTATTTCCACAGTGTTGAAAAAAAAATAGTACAAAAAAGAAAAAATAATGTAATGGAAACATTTGAAAAAAAAAAAAATACAAATTAAGTTTTGTTGTGTGGTTTTTGGTTTTTTTGTTTTTTTGTTACATACGGTCACCAGTCCGTGTCTCAGATCACTGCCACACCAATTATATAGTAACGCTGTACTGGACTGGTCACTGTATTTTTTTTGTTTTGTTTTTTTTGGTACATGCATACTTTGTTCTGTGGACTCTTACAGACTAAATAATATACACTAATTTGGGGTATTTTCACCAAAGAAATGTAGCAGAATACATTTTGACCTAAATTTATGAAGAAAGGTTATTTGCAAAATTTTATAACCGAAACAAAGAAAAATGCATTTGTTTTTCAAAAGTTTCAGGGTTTTTTGTTTAGCAAAAAATAAACTGTGGGGCTTAAATATCACCAAAAGAAAGCTCTATTTGTGTGAAAAAAAAGACACAATATGGGTACAGTATTGCATGACCGCACAATTGTCATTCAAAGTGCGACAGCACTGAAAGCTGAAAATCGGCCTGGGCAGGAAGGGAATAAAAGTGCCCAATATTGAAGTGGTTAAAGCGGAGCTCTGCCCAAAATGGAAAGTTCTGCTTTGACTGCTCCCCATTAAGGATTGGCACCTTTGGGGAGGGAGCAGGTATCCTAATTTGACGAGTACCTGCTACCACTTCCGGTCCGATCACCTAGGCGATCAGAAGCGGAAGGTGTCCTCCCTCCCTGTAGTCTTGTGGGACACGTGACAGGTCCCAGAAGACTACAGGACCATTCACGAAGCGCAGCGCTACTTGCACATGCGCAGTGGGCACCTGGCTGTGAAGCCACAAGCTATCACAGCTGGGTGCCCACACTGAAGATGCCAGCCTCCTGGAATACAGGACGGCTGGTGAAACAGGCTGCAGGGGACACACCACGGAACTGAGGGAGGTAAGTGGCTGTTTTTTTTTTTTTTGTTTTTTTTTTTTAAAGTCTGCAGCTACAGTTTTTGTAGCTGCTGACTTTTATTTTTTTGACAGGGTGAGTGGAACTCCGCTTTACGTAAAACTAATGCAGTCACCTCTTTGTAAATTTAGGCCAGAGTAAGCCCCCACCCCCAATGTCCAACCTATACTCCCATCATACCATAAGACTGTTATCTCCTAATGTATGGTCATTTTATTGCCAGATTCCATTATTTATATGCTGCTTAAAACCCTACTCCATAATTGTTCATAGCCCTGTAATCTTTTTTCTTTTTTGTTTTTTTAGGAAATGGGACAAGAAATTTCAAATTTCAGGATCTAAGATCACAACTGTATCGATTTTTTTAACTTGCCTTAATGTGTTTTTTAATATATGCAATGTTTACTTGTACATATCTGCTGTAATATGTAAAAGATATTGGGGCTATTTTCATAGGCTATGACATTGTACTGTATATATTTATGTTGCGGATATTTTACTTTTTTTGAGTGTACTAAAGAGAGAGCAGCAACACTGCAGTCAAACGTGGGACATTTTAGGCCAGCCAATCACAGTGAATCTGTGTTTAAAGTGTGTATATTGGCCACCGATGTTCATTGTAAACACCTAGAGATGCCTGCTGAGAGAAACCTGGAGTCTTCCAACTGGCCACTAATCTTTTCAGGTCAGCAATGAAGGAGTTGATCCTGACTTGCTTTCTGAGCAATTGCCCTGGAACAAGTATTCGGCAAATGAAGTCGGCACCCCTGATTTGCTTAGTTGTTCTAAGTGACCCAATTGGACCCAGCTAGGCAATGAGAATTTTCATAAAAACATGTTTTTCACAGCAGAGCTTGGGAAGCTCAAACCTTGAGGTGCTTCAGTGACCAGCTGGAACTTTGTCCTGTACAGTGAGTGCTCCCCACATAGAACTGAGAACTAGGACTCCTCTGGCCCTGGTCTGCACACTTCTTTATGCAAAGTGCTGGCTGCAGACATTTTGAATGTTAATAGATTGTAATACAGACCACTGGCTTAGCCCTGTGATTACTATTCACAGACCACAGGGAGGGAAATGAGGCAAGAGGGTTAGATTTGCAAAACTCTTTGTCTGATCATAATAAAATGGAGATTGTTTTATTAAGGCTACAGCCGATCACTTTTATTTTAGTCTTGTACAGAGTGCGGAAGGTTTAGAACACATTTGTGTTTTTAACGCTTGATTTTTAGATGTATGTTTTTAAGGTGACATCTATTTCAGCATAGCCCTGTAGTGGGGACATGGGCAAAAATAAAAACATTCAAACTTTCCTCTACCTTTTAAAAAAAAAAAAAAAAAAAAAAAAAAAAATAGAAAATCAGTGGCGCTGTTGACCTTCCTTCCTGTCTGGGGAAAGGTTGTTGCTGGGACAATAAGGGGGTACGTTTTTTATATTTAAAAAAAAAAAAAAAATGCAGAACTGTAATGCAGGCCATACATGGTTTGGATTCCGAAAATCGGAAACGTCGTTCATTCACTAATCCGATGGTGCCATCAATGCTTTTGAAAATCAGCCAACCAAGTCATAAAGTTCACCCCACATACGATGCAAAACTTCTGTTCCTTCCAGGTTACGGCTTATGCGCATATTCTTTACGGAAAAACGATTGTAGGATTTGACCATCGTTGAGTCGAAAATCGATTTTCCAACATGCCCGATTTCCAAAAAGGGGAGGAACCACAAAAATCATCCGGTGCCATTGATCTACTAACAGTGAAAATCTGGCAATTATTCTTAGGTCTGATTTTCGGACGAAAAATCGGTCGATTTTTCAACCCATGTATGGCTGGCCTTAGTCATTCATTTACATTTGTTCTGTGTAAATGCCAGCAAAAACAAATGTAATGTGGTTATTTTCCTGATTCACACGATTCTCATTAATTATTTTCCTGATTCACACGATTCTCATTAATTATTTTCCTGATTCTCATGAATTTCCTGATTCACACGATTGTCATGAATTTCCTGATTCACACGATTGTCATGAATTATTTTCCCGATTGTCATGAATTATTTTCCCGATTCACACGATTCTCATGAATTATTTTCCCGATTCACACGATTCTCATGAATTAAAGTATATGTAAACCCTCACCTTGTTAAGTTCAATGTAAAAACAGAAATAAGAGGCAAAACTTGTGTACAGATGTAAAAAAAAAAAAAAATTATAAATCCCCCCCCCCCACCATTTTATATAAGTGATCACTAATCCTCTGTTCTCAGCTGCACACAGAGATGGGGGGAGGAGAAACAGTATCACACTAGTCTTCCCAGTGAATGGCCGGGGGGGCACAGCTGCAAGTCGGAAGCAATACCAAGAGGACAGGCTACTTTTATCATACAAGTGCATAGTACAACGGGCACACATCAGGAATATTAAATGTTGGATTTACAGATTCTTCAGACATCTGACGTGGAGAGAGAAATGCCTAGTAATAGTCCATTTTGCTGTCACACAGAACAAATGTACAGTTTCACATGGCAGCTCTGATATATTTTTTTTTTTTTTTTTAATACACCCTAGTGAATGGAAGAACCCTAGAGGCCTTGTTCACACCATACATGCAGAGAAACTGATGCACAGATTTCACTTGCAGAGACATCTGTTTTCATGCGTGCCTCAATAAGTTTTGTACACGTTGCAAATTGCTGCTCAGAAAAAAATCCGTATGTGATACTAGTGGTGTGACAGGGCACATAGAGACTGATTCCCTTGTGCCCTTGCAGAAAAACTGACATCTCTGCACCATGGTGTGAACAAGCCTTAAAACCATTGGGGTTTCTAGTAAAGCGCTGAGCAAACTGTTGGCGCTATATAAATACTGTATAATAATAATAATAATACTTTAATAAAAAATTAGAATTTTTAGAAAGAAAAAAAATTCTTCTTTCAGTGTACATAAGAGTACTGGGCACGGAAAAACACAGCCAGTTCAGCTTTAGGGCCTGTTCACACCGTGGTGCAGAGCCATCAGTTTTGTGCCCTTTAGTGCTACACTGGTGCAACTAAATCAATTTTTCTCCGTGTCCCGGTCACACCACAGCCGTAGTGTTGTTTTTTTTTTTGTTTTTTTTTTTCCTGCACAAGAATCCACAACGTGTAGAAAACTCATTGACACGTGCATTTAAACTGATGTCTCTGCAAGTGAAATCTGCACATCAGTTTTTCTGCACGTATGCTGTGAATGAGGCATTAGGTAGGGTCAATTCAAATGAAGATGCTGGTAAACATCGTGACCTACCAGTCAAGGCAGCCAGATAGGAAATTTAAATGAGATTGAAATTAGAGCCATTTGGTGGGTAGGCTTTAAAATGCTAGTTAAAAAAAAAAAAAAAAATTTTTTTTTTCTTGTAACTGGCATATGCCAATGATGGCCGATTGGTTGTCTTCTCCTCAAAAGACAATTGGACCATAAATCTTAGGAGGACAAGCCTTAGCTTGCTTTTTCATCAGTGGTGTCAAGTTCAGTGACACGCTCTTTCCCCATCCAGAACATCATTAACCTGTTCCTGCCCAGTAGCACAAAGGTGGCTGAGCGAGCAGCTCGTCCCTCCCGGTGGACGCCATATGGCGTTCTTTCAGGCATGCGCTGTTTGCCTGACAGCAGGGCCGCTCTGCGGCGCGATCTGTCACCAGTCGCGTACCTCGACAGAACTGTGAACTGGCCCTGTTTCCAGTACCATGTGACCTGCTGTGACCAATCACAGCAGGTCACATGACAGTTGTATACAATGGATGACTTCCTTTCATGCCATCCATTGTATACTAGTGTGTCCAGCTGTGTCATGTGATTAGCCATGGCCAAATCACAGCTAAGCACAAAAAAAAAAATCCTGAATGAATTGATGTCATTCAGGTAAATGCTTGCTTATAGCAAAGTAATTCTTTCCTATAAGCAAATTGTGTATAAAAAAAAAAATACTGATCACTTCCCCAAAGTAGTACAATGTTACTATGGTAACATTATACTACTTTGGTCATAGTGAAATATGAAAAAAGAAATCTTGAGAAAATATAACAAATGAAAACTAATAGGAAAAAATGTAAAAAATATTTTTTTTTCGTACTGTCACCAGTGTCCCATGCCAGTTATATGAGCACGCTGTACTGCACTGATGACAGTATATGTAAAAAAAAAAGTGAACATTTTTTAATTTTCCGAAAAATTATGACAAAAAAAATTACAACTTCAAAAACTTGACATGCCTGTTATGAAATACGTCTTATTGGCCTGGGCAGGAAGGGGGTATAAGTGCCCGGTATGGAAGAGGTTAAAGCTGTATTACAAGACTGCTTTGCTCCAGTATATAGAAATGTACATGGTGTGTATGGCTGGCAGAGGATTATTGACGCAAGTGGCAACAAACCAGCTTTCTGTTTCATCTAGAAGTGTATATAAGCATCTGTATTTTTAATGAATGTCAATGCTTTGTGTTCACTGTTACACGACTATCATATTTTTGTTTCGTTTTGTGTTTTTTTTTTTCCACTGAAAGTGTTGCTATTCATAGAAGTCAATGAAAGCGACTGATATCAATAGTGTGTGCTTCAAGAGGGAGGTCACAATAAAGCTGGTCATACAAACCTCAATTTCTGTCATTCCAATTTCTGTGGGCTTAAAGACAGAAATGAATAGACTTTTACACCTGTGCTAAACGGTGTGGCTGGGGGAGGGGGAAAATCTTCAATGCCACCTGCACACTCATGGCTGTCATAATACCTTTAAGTGTTACTAAACCCACAACAGTAAAATCAGTCTGTATATGCAGTAAAGCATGCTTGTTATACTCACTGTGGAACCTAAGGGGTTAATACTCTGCATTGTGTAAAATAAAAGCTGTTTGATCCTGACTTCTCTGCCCCTTCTTGAAATGACCACCTGATACAGACTGAACCTGTGGTCAGATGCACATGCTCAATTTGGTGTGTATTGCTAGAGGGTTTTTTTTTGGGAGGGTGCATGTGATCAGCACTGTCCAGACAGAGGTCAGAGGTTTCTCATCCTAGAGCAGAAAGAAAACTCCTCCCACAAGCTTTAACCAGTGCTCTGCTGGACACTGAGAAATCACAAGACTGCTCTAACTGCTGATGATAAAAGGTATTTAGCAGTTTATATTTACTAAAATAATTGCATTTCCATGTTGTGTGTATTGTGGGAGACCAGATATAGTGAATGCAGGGTCCGGGGAGAGCGGATATAGTGAATGCAGGGTCCGGGGAGAGCGGATATAGTGAATGCAGGGTCCGGGGAGAGCGGATATAGTGAATGCAGGGTCCGGGGAGAGCGGATATAGGGAATGCAGGGCCCGGGGAGAGCGGATATAGGGAATGCAGGGCCCGGGGAGAGCGGATATAGGGAATGCAGGGCCCGGGGAGAGCGGATATAGGGAATGCAGGGCCCGGGGAGAGCGGATATAGGGAATGCAGGGCCCGGGGAGAGCGGATATAGGGAATGCAGGGCCCGGGGAGAGCGGATATAGGGAATGCAGGGCCCGGGGAGAGCGGATATAGGGAATGCAGGGCCCGGGGAGACCGGATATAGGGAATGCAGGGTCCTGGGTTTAGTATCACTTTTAAAGGAGACATTCACTTAAAAAAAAAAAAAAAAAAAATGCAGTAAAACGACCTGCAAAAAAAAAAAAAAATCTATTTACTATTTTAGATCCTGGGAAACATTGCATTGGTGACCAGCAGATCACAGGTGTCATGCAGGACTGCAAACCTGTCGGTGTATCTGTGTGCCATGCATCCTGGTTGGCAGCCAGATACAGTCTGACTCAATGAACTAAAACCGTGCCATGGTAGATCATTGAGAACTACAAGATGACAGCCCCAAAGCTGTCAGCACCATAGCCACTTCCCGTCCGGCTGTTGTATGTAAGCGGCCGGACGGTGGCAGTGCAGGGTCGGGTGGCCGTTTATAAATGGCCTCCCCGCCCCCTGCTTGTGCGCACTCCCTCCGGACACAGTGGAACACGGATTGTCGTACGGGACCTCTGTGCGAGGTCCCGATCATGTGATCACTGATTGGCCAATCAGTGATCACATGCAGAGTAGTAAGCAAGATGTCACTTCTGACATTGCTTACTATGTGTGAAATCTGTGAATGATCAGAGATCACATGGTACAAGGCTATTCACAACAGCCTTGTACCATGTGACAAGCTGTGACCAATCACAGCTCACACAGTATTTCTCAATGGCTGCAAGAATGCAGCCAGAGAGGAGGAGAAATGATTGCTTTTACAGCCTTTATGGGTGTAAAAGCAATCCGTGTAAAAAAAAAAAAAAAAATCCCCCCACAAGTAGTGCAGTCACCATGGTGACACTGTACTGCTAGGATGACAGTATGTAAAAAAATATATATAAAAAAAATGTTTTAAATGATTTTTGGTTATGAACTGATTTGGGGTTTTTTTTGTTTTGTTTTTTTTTACTAAAATATAACCAAATAAATTTTGGTCAAGATTTATGAAGAAAGATTATTTGCAAAACGTTATAAGAAAAACTTTTTCAAAATGTTTGGCCATTTTCATTTATATAGCAAAAAAAATCCCAGTGGTGAATAAATACTACCAAAATAAATTTTTATCTGTCTCAAAAAAATTCATATTGGTACAGTGTTGCATGACCGTGCAATTGTCATTCAAAGTGTGATAGCGCTGAAAATTGGCCTGGACTGGAAGTGGTTAATAGCAAAAAGTCAAAAGTATTTTTTTTTCTCAAAATTGTTGGTCTTTTTTTTGTTTATAGCGCAAAAATTAAAAATGCACAGGTAATCGAACACCACCAAAATAAAGCTCTATTTGTGGGGAAAAAAAGGATGTAAATTTCATTTGGGTGCAGTGTTGCATGACTGCGCAATTGTCAGTTAAAGTAACGCAGCACCGTAACACAAAAAATGGCCTGGTCAGGAAGGGGGGGGAAATCCTCTGGCGGGCAAGTGGTTAAAGTCCTGGATTCTTTCTTAGATACACAGAATATAACTGGATACTAACATTTATAGGTAAAGTTGATCCAGGGAATATCCGATTGCCTCTCGGGGGATCAGGAAGGATTTTTTTCCCCTGCAGGAGCAAATTGGATCATGCTTTGCTGTGGGTTTTTTTTTCCCTTCCTCTGGATCAACTGTGTATGTAGGATTATAACTTTTTCTTTAACTAGATGGACTTTTGTCTTTTTTCATCCAGACTAACTATGATGTTTTAGTTCTCATGCTCAGTGCCTTGCTTGTCCCCCTCTCACCATACTGGGGCCTAATTTTTGTTGTTGCCTACCCTTATGTTGGTGGTTTTCTGGAACGTTCTTCTCTATTACATGGACTTTGTGGGTCACCCCCTTGGGTTCTCAGGGGTCTCTTCACACCCTTCTAGACTGTATAGTTTGGAACAATTTTGTACATTCTCTGGTGTACTTCACTTTGCATGGTCTGACGAGGTAACCTACTTTAGTCACATAGTTTTTGCTCCCTTAATCCTTGGGATGTTGGTTTCAAGCCTATCTATGGAGACTGGATGTTTGTTTCATGAAGGTTCCCTTAGTATTTACCAAGGTCCTACCTTTCCTCACGGCTTGTGCTGCTCCATGTGCTGGCATCCATCTTAGGTCTGCAAAGCATTGTGGGATCCTTTATGCTTTCAGCCCTCTGTGGCTCCTCCCAGGAGGTGGCGGCTTATCACATTTAAGTCTGCTGTTTGCAGTTGTCCATTGTATTCGTGTCCTCTGTTGCACAGCAGCAAGCTCCTGTTCAGTTAACTCTTTGCTCTCCTGGATACCGACTCAGCTTTGGCTAAGACTCCTCCTGGCTTTTGACCCCGGCTCTGGCGACCATTCTTCCTGGCTTTTGACCCCGGCTCTGGCGACCATTCTTCCTGGCTTCTGACCCCGGCTCAACAATTTTCCACCTGGCTCCTTGAATAATCTACTGTTGTTGAGCTGGGTGGTATGGACAGGGCCACCCACACCTTGAATTTCAGCCAATTCAGCAGCAATCAACAGAAATTTGAGCTGTATATGGCCAGTTTCTGAAGGTATTGCGGACAGTGAAATCCAGGCAACTTACATCATCAGGAGTGCCATAACGGCAGCCTCCATATTGTTTTCCCTATTACTTCCCTCTAAGGGTTCACTCACATCAGGTGTACTGGGACTACAATGGGCAGCCTTGTATATCAATAAAAACCTCAACTTTGTCCAACCAGCAGAGGCCATTGTCAATATACTCAGGAGAACCACAACAGCATCCCAGGAGTTCAACAACATTTGTTGCCTCTACTTATAATTACTAGCTTTCTATTGGCTAAAACAAAAATGCTCAAGCCTGAAAACACAAAAAAAAAAAGTTGCAGAATTGTCTGCAAAGTCCATTTAAAACTATACAGTTGTGTTCAAAATAATAGCAGTGTGTTGAAAAAAGTGAATAAAGCTCAAAATCCTAATAGCTTTTATTTCCATCCACACAAATGCATTGGGAACACGACACATTCTATTCCAAATCACAACATGAAGAAAAATATATCACATTTGTGTTGTTCCTCTAAAAAAAATTGAAGAAAAGTGAATATTAGACGGTTCAAAAAAATAGTGTTTGTATTCTTTCACCAAAGTATGTTGCGCTCCTTATTAATTTATAATATCTCTTTAATACTAATAACCCCCTATTTATGCCCTTGAAATTAATAATATATATACAAAGAATTGATCTAATTTCAAAAAATTAATAAAATTAAATGTATATTATCGTGCCATTAACCAAAAATAAATTTTCATATATAATAATAACTTACTATCCAAGAGATTATTTTGATTATAAAAACTCAATAATTCATAATATTAATACATACCAGTGATTATTAAAACTAATTATTATTAAACCTCTCTTGGATATTAAGTTATTATTATATATGAAAATTTAGTGTTTGTATTCTTCTTTACAAACTCAAACATTCACTATATAAACTGAAAAATGTTTGAAGATTTTGCTTTCCTTTGAATGACTTAATGAATATTTGGTTGTAGTCGCACTGTTTCTGAGAACTGCTGTACATCTGTGTTGCATGGAGTCACCCAACTTCTGGCCCCTGTGATCAGGTATTCCAGCCCAGGATGATTGGACGACATTCCACAGTTCTTCTCTATTTCTTGGTTTTGCCTCAGAAACTGCATTTTTGATGTCACCCCACAAGTTTTCTATTGGATTAAGATCCGGGGATTGGGCTGGCCACTCCATAACGTCAATCTTGTTGGTCTGGAACCAAGATGTTGCACGTTTACTGGTGTGTTTGTGGTTGTTGTCTTGACCCATTTTCCTCAGAATTTCAGAGAGAAATGTACTGTAACCAGCATGTACAACATTTGCTGCCTTCCTTCCTTAAATAAGGGCAATAATTGCCACCTGTTTTTCAAAGAATGAATGACCTCACTAATAGAACCCCACACTGCTATTATTTTGAACATGCCCCTTTCAATTAGTGATTCAATTACACAGAATCAGCAGCATGCATGCCATGACTGTTGGGTCTGTTGGATTTCTATTACTCTACTACACCTGCTAGTAAATTATTTGCCATGTAGAAATATCATTTCTACCAAAAACAGTGATTGATCCGGTTAGTGATGTCTGACTGCTAATATTTTGAACACAACTGTATATAAACATGATTTTGCATGCCCAGGTAGGGGGTATGCGTAAGCTGTCAGTCAAGTGACGATCTATATTATTTCCCTCCACTCCTCCCCTACCAGCAACATGTAGCTGTACATGACCCTCTTGAGGGCCGCTGGATTTAGCTGGATCCCCCTAAGCCCTACACAGTCAGGCAACACGCATTTTCCACACTTTTATCCAAGATGGGGTATTTGGAATGCACGAGGAACTGTAGAGCTTCAGAGGACAACTTTTTAGAAAATATGTACAAAAATGTGGGCGAAATCAGCAACAGTCTTTTTAAAAAGCACCCCTTTGGTGAACCTCCTCAGACCCCAGATAAACTCTCCCCATCCACCTGGCTGTCCTGAGGGTATCCCTGGGCAAGGATTTCCAGAATCTACTGTGAAGCAGTCCCAGATGAGAACTAGTTGGATACTGCACCTGACCGCCCTCTCCCTTCTGTGGCCCAGGGGTGCAGAAGTACTCACACTGTCCTTTTCCTGTAGCTTGGTGGGATGCAGCTGCTTTCAGGCCTTATGGTTGGCTGGCGTCTTCCCTGCTGACAGGCTGTCCTCCCTAGGAGACTAGGGCAGTGGAGATCCTTCTGTCTGCTCCAGCCTGTAGGTAGGCCTTCCTCCCTGTGGCCCCTTCCCAGGCTCCAGCACCTTCCTTCAGTCCACCTACTCGACTCCAATAACTCCCTTGCTGCTCAGGCTCTCCCATATTTAAGGGTTGCTCTTAGCCACCAGGCCTGGCCTTCTGTCTGGGGATTGGCCAAGTTACCTTAAATATGCAAATCTAGGCCTCCTCCACCTCTCTACTAGAAAGTTCCTCCAGTTTCTAGAATGGTGGCTGGTCTCCAGAAACCCTGACCTGCACAGCCTCCCAGCGTGACCTGAGGTAACCTCACTGCCTCACTCCCAGGTTGACTAATCCCAGACTTCTAACAAGCCTCTGACTCACAGCAAAAATCTTAACTAAAACTAGAGGGCGCTGCATCCATAAAAGACTATTGAGGGAGTGGAGGAGCTGTGATTTTACCTGCAAATTTTTAAGATGGTGACAGGGTTTCTTTAACCGCTTCCCACCTGGCCACTGCACATAAACGGCCAGGTGGGAGCTTTGCTGTTTTGAGTGGACGTTCCTGAACGTGGTCACGCAGCTGTGCGCTCTCAGTGTGCCTGAGTCCCCTGCACACAGCGCAACACTGCTCGGCAGAAGGGTTCTCTGATTGGCCTTTCTGATCACTTGATGGCTGTGTCCAATCACAGCCGTTATGTGATGTCAACAAAGCCGCCATTCAGTTGAACGGCTCTGCCTCTCCTCACCCAGAGCCCACTAGTGAGGAAAAGCAGAGCTGATCTGAGAGTTACACACACACATCACTCTGTCACAGTACCAGTGATCCACATCTGTCACGGTGTGCCAGTGGTCATCCACATCTGTACCAGTGATCCACATCTGTCACGGCACACCAGTGTAAAACTCCACATCTGTACCAGTGATCCACATCTGTCACAGTGTACCAGTGCAAAATTCCACAACTGTACCAGTGATCCACATCTGTCACAGTGTACCAGTGCAAATTCCACATCTGTACCAGTGATCCACATCTGTCACGGTGTGCCAGTGGTCATCCACATCTGTACCAGTGATCCACATCTGTCACGGCGCACCAGTGTAAAACTCCACATCTGTACCAGGGATCCACATCTGTCACAGTGTACCAGTGCAAAATTCCACAACTGTACCAGTGATCCACATCTGTCACAGTGTACCAGTGCAAATTCCACATCTGTACCAGTGATACAGATGTATGTTACTCGTCCATGTTGTTACTCGTTTTTTTATACAATTTCATCTGCTAAAGAATCTTCGTTTTCCCCAATAAATGCTTATACCTACTACACTATGGAGATGTCTCTGCTTTGACTCCCCTGGGGAGTTTTAACCCACAGCTATCCACTTGACCACCGGAGAAGGAGCCTTTACACCCCCTATAGAGCAGTCCCTAGGCTATCACCTGAGGGGAACTCTGGACCACCCTGATGTCCTATTAAAAGCATCCAGGACCTCTGAAGGGATCACACAGGAATCCAGACACTACCCAGACTGGCAGATGACATCAGGAGAAAATAATATATATAAACGCTCATTAAATTGTGCATTCTGGTGAGTGCACATTCTTTCCGCACTTCATTTCACAAGCACCTTACTAATAGGAGGATACAGTTACATGAAAGCACCTGGAGTCACTTCAAGTCACCTTATGAACTGTTTACCTAATGATCCATATTCATATTGTGTTTACTTCTAGCGCTGCACTTTTGATTTACATTGTTTTTTAGAGGTTTTATGGTTACCTAGTGCACAGCTGCTAAATTCTCTTTGTGTGTGCGCTCGCATATATTTTCCTTATTGATAGTGATCCACATCTGTTTGCGGTGTACCAGTGGTCATTCATATTTGTACCAGTGATCCATGTCTGTCATGGTGTACCAGTGTAAAATTCACATCTGCACCAGTGATCCACGTCTGTCATGGTGTACCAGTGCTCATCCACTTCTGTACCAATGATCAACATCTGTCACGGCCTGCCAGTGTCAAATCCACATCTGTCAGTTTAGCAGTGCTCAATATCTGTCACACGGCACTAGTGTAAAATCCACATCAGTACCAGTGAATAACATCTGTCACAGCAGAGTAAAATACACATCTATACCAGTGATCAATATCTGTCACAGATTATCAGTGTGAAATCCACATCTGTACCAGTGAACATCAGCAATGCAGCATAAACTTGTGTAAACAATGATACACCAGCGAGGAGGCTTTCCAGATACTGAGTATGACGGACGAGAGTAGCGGGGATCTCTCTCTGTCAGACTCAGATTCTGAGTATGAGGCAGTTAAAAGTAGTGGGTGAGCAGAGGATTCTGAAGAGGAGAGAGTCCACACAAAGGGGTTCAGGAGATCTGAGGAGGAGCAAGCATCCACCAGTAGTGCAGTGGCGAGCACAAGCAGCGCAGCACTCCCAGAAGATAGGCAGGCATCCACCAGTAGCGCTACAAATCCTGGTGCCGTGGCGAGTACAAGCATGGCCGCATTCCCAGATGATAGGCCAGGCACTAGTAGCAGGGTTTCCCATCCACAACGAGGTAGGGTGCATACTAGCTTCCCAGATGTACTTTTGTATCCCACGCAGCTGCCTGAACCTACAATTCCCCCTTCTACAGCACAGCCAGGCCCTCAGATACAAGCAGAAAATGATACCCCAATTAGTTTTTTTCATTTATTTTTTACTAATGATCTGCAATTACATTGTGGAGCAGTGTAACCTGTATGCCGGCCAATATATAGCCAGCAATCCCAATTCGTCATATGCCCTCCCATTTGTGTGGAAACCCCTCACCGTAGAGCAATTACAAAATTTTCTTGGGCTTACTTTGAACATGGGACTGACAAAAAAAAAAAAATGAAGTCCATGCCTACTGGTCTATCCAACCTATGCATCATATGCCAGTCTATTCATCTTCTATGCCCAGAACACGCTATGAGAAGATAATGAGGTTTTTGCGTTTTAATAATAATACCCAGTGCCCTCCTCAAAATTATCCTGATTATGATAAGCTACTCAAAATTCAGCCACTAATCAACTTTTGTTGCTTTTCCTTCAAGGAAATATTTACCGACAAAAATATTTGTGTGGATGAATCCCTAGTCCACTTTACTGGAAGGCTTGGCATCAAACAGTACATCCCCAGTACTCTATTAGTTGGATTCAAGACAACACAGGGGTCTCATGTATATGAGGGGCTCCACAATAGATTTACTGAGTGGAGAAAACAAAGTTCTTGGTTTTCTCCGAGTTTTGTAATTCCCGGAAAAGGATCTGTTAGTCCGGAGGCTTCGGAGAGATTGGGTGGGAAGACACCCCTACCCCTGTGCCCAGGGCTTACCTGACCAAGGCCCCAATCCTGATATTTCTGCCTGCTGCTGACTTACTGCCATCTTGCCTCTGCCTACCGCATGAACTGACCACACCTCTGTGTTTACCCTTTGCTCAGCAGAATGTATTTTTGGGGTGTAATTCTTGGTATGTACATGCTATGCGTTAGAAGCCTGAAGGTGCTACTTGGATGTTGGGCCTCTGGATGTGGCCAGGTTGTGGAGAAGTCTTACACATGTGGTAGTGCCATACTCAGGAGTAGCAGAATTATTTTGGGGTGTAATTTTGGGTATCTACGTGCTATGTGTTAAAAATATCTTATAAATGGACAACTTTGTGTAAAAAAAAAAAAAAAAAAAAAAAAAATTTCATTTTCTTTCCATATTTTCCGAAAACTTGGGGAAAAAAATGACATGTTCAAAAGACTCGTTATGCCTCATAGAATATAAATTGGGGTGTTTGCTTTCCAAAATGGAGTCATTTTGTGGGTAATTCCATTGTCATGGTGCTCCAGGGCCACAAAAATGTGATAGTCAGGAAATGAGATGTGTAATTTATGCCTCCAGAACGCCTGTAGGTACTACTTGGATGTTGGGCCTCTGTATGTGGCCAGGCTGTGGAAAAGTTTTACACATTTGGTATCCCCATACTCAGGAGGGGCAGCAGAATGTGTTTTGGGGTGAAGCTGCAAGTATGCATATGTGAGAGGAATAATCTGTTAATATAACAATTGTGTGAAAAAACAAGTTTTATTTACTTTCTTTTCCAAAGAATTGTGGGGAAAAAATTACAGGTTCAAAAAAACTCACCATGCATATTACTAAATACCTACTTTCCAAAAAGGGGTAATTTGGGGGGTATTTGCACTGTCCTGGCTTGTTAGTGTCTCACGAAATGAGTTAGGCCATCAGTACATCAGGTTTGATCAGGCGTGTTCAACTTTCAATGATTGGTACCATAGCTTGTAGACTCTATAACTTTCACACAGACCAAATTATACACACCGATTCTGATTATTTTTACCAAAGCAATGTAGCAGTATACATTTTGGCCCAAATTTATGAAGAAAAATTACTTATTTGCAAAATTTTATAACAGAAACAAAGAAAAATGCATTTTTTTTCAAATTTTTCGGTCTTTTTAAATTTATAGCGCAAAAAAAAAAAAAAAACAGTGTTAATTAAATACCACCAAAATAAAGCTCTATTTGTGTGAAAAAAAAGACAAAAATTTCATTTGGGTACAGTGTTGCATGACTGAGTAATTATTATTCAAAGTGTGAGAGCGCTGAAAGCTGAAAATTGGTCTTGGCAGGGAGGGGGTAAAAGTGCCCGGTATTGAGGTGGTTAAAGCTACAGCGAACCCTCCCTTGAAAGGCAACATACACTATATTGCCAACTATTGGAGATGCCTGCCTCATCACACACATGAACATTACTTGCATCCTAGTCTTAGTCCGTAGGGTTCAATATTGAGTTGGCCCCGCCCTTTGCAGCTATAACAGCTTCAACTATTTTGGGAAGGCCGTCCACAAGATTTAGGAGTGTGTCTCTGGTTCATGGACCTTGCTTTGTGCACTGGTGTGCAGTCATGTTGGAACAGGAAGGGGCTATCCCCAAACCCTTCCCACAAAGTTGAGAACATGAAATTGTCCAAAATGTCTTGGTATGCTGGCGCCTTAAGAGTTCCGTTCACTGAAACTAGGGGGCCAAGCCCAACCCCTGAAAAACAACCCCACACCATAACCCCCCCTCCACCAAACTTTACACTTGGCACAATGCAGTCAGGCAAGTACCATTTTCCTGGCAACCACCAAACCCAGACACGTCCATCGGATTGCCAGACAGTGAAGCGTGATTGGTCACTTCAGAGAACACATCTCCACTGCTCTAGAGTCCAGTGGCAGCGAGCTTTACACCACTGCATTTGACACTTTGCATTGCACTTGGTGATGTAAGGCTTGGATGCAGCTGCTCGGCCATGGAAACCCATTCCATGAAGCTCTCTACGCACTGTTGTTGTGCTAATCTGAAGGCCACATGAAGTTTGGAGGTCTTTAGCTATTGACTCTGCAGACAGTTGGCGACTTCTGCGCACTGTGCGCTTCAGCATGCGCTGACCCCGCTCTGTCATTTTACGTGGCCTACCACTTGGTGGCTGACTTGCTGTTGTTCCCAGTTGCTCCCACTAACAGTTGCCCGTAGAATATTTAGTAGCAAGGAAATGTCACGGATGGACTTATTGCACAGGTGACAACCTATCACGGGACCACGCTTGGAGTCACTGAGCTCCTGAGAGTGACCCATTCTTTCACAAGTGTTTGTAGAAGCAGTCTGCATGCCTAGGTGATGATTTTATACACCTGTGGTCATGGAGATGATTGGAACACCTGAATCCAATGATCTGGAGGGGTGTCCAAATACCTTTGGCAATATAGTGTATATTAAGGAAGCAGTCCTCCTGAAAACCCTTTCCTCTGGTATTCATGTTGTATCAATGGCTAGTAAGCTCTGTTGCAGACTCAGATATTAGGAGTTCTGACTTCCCTCTGACTTTAAAGATCTATATGCCCGTCAGCAAATCAGAAAATGTTGCAGACAGAGACAGCCAGGCAACTTGCAATCTCAAGAGAAAATATTGTTTTGTGTATCAGTGTTAATTTTGATGTCAAATTTCGTTTTAGTTTTTTTGACTAAAATGCCATTTTAGTTTTAGTCGTATTTTAGTCATTTGAATTGTTTTAGTTTTAGTCGAGTCCAGTACATTTTAGTCGACTAAAATCGAATGGGTTTAGTTAAATTGTGTGCATTATTTTAAGCATTTCTCTAGAATTTCCAAACACATTATATACTCTTGGAGTAAAAATCTAACATGTTATTATTTATGGTATTAAGGTTTGAACATGCAGTACAGACACAGATTTAGGCTGCAAGTGGGGATGGGGAAGTAAATGGGAGTGAGGGAGTGCACAGGATGGAGAACTGGACAGTGTGGGGGGCTGTTATTTTGCACGGTGCTAAGCACTGCTACCTTGTTGGGAGGGGATACACTCACCATGTCATATCCAGACCGACACAAATTCCATGGAGGAGTTCCTCTTCTGTGGATTGTTCTAGAACTCCCAGGCAGCAGGCAGACAGAGGGAGCCTGCATCTCTCAGCCAATACAGCTTGCCGATAAAATCAAGGGGTGGGGGCTTTAACAGACAGGTGGAGCTCCAAGGAAGTTGGATGTCAGGTGGGTAAATGTTCCTCTCTCCCCTGACGAAAATTATGATGAAAATATTTTCGTCAATGAAATTAACACTGCTGTGTGTCTAAGACCAATACTTTTTTTTAGCCTTGGATACAGTAGGGATGGCGTTAGAGCTGTCTCTCCCAACCAAGATTCCTCCAGAAGTTTCTTCAAGTATTGGCAAAATAATCCCTCGCCTGAAGGTGTTTGTATAGTTTTACCACCAATTTCACTTGGAGTTAATGTTAAAGCCTCCATAGAGGACTTGAACTTTGGCTGATTCCCACTGAATCTGATGAAATTTAAGCCATGGGTGGCCTTACAAGCACCAGCTGCCTTGAGGACAGTCAACAGCTGTAGACAAAAGTTGACAACTGTAGATCAAACAGTGACTGTATCCTATCAGATGTAGTCACTGTTTGGCAGTGCCATTACATTCAGGCACCACCTACTGGCAGTGGAGATTTCTCCATCAGTAGTTACAATTAATTAATTTTCTCTTGTTCATTCATGCATGGCCACCTTTGGAGGATTGTCCTCTACTGACCATCAGCAGAGGACACTTGTGTCAGTGATAATTAGGGCTTGTTCATACTAGCTCACACAGGAATAAATTATCTTTTTTCCTGTGTGGGCTGGTGTGTGTTAAAGAGGAACTTCAGTCTTCTGTAATGCTGGTCCTGCCCCCCGTCTTTGTTGCCGCCATCTTTGAAAATCTAGCATGTGCGCAGATGTGGCATTGGGCTCTGCCTGGCCTTGGCAGAGACGTACAGTACATTTGTGTATACACAAACACCCTGAGATCTGGGACCTCTATACCTATGGCATCTTCACATGTGCCCAGGGAAACCCCAGCACATGTGCAGGTGTGCTGCAGGTCTTTCTGCACACATGTGGAATCCAGTTGAGCCAGGGGCAGACTGACCATTTGGGAACTTGGGCACTGCCCGAGGGCCCGGGGTCAGTTGGGGGCCTCATGAGATGGCCCTGGTACCTTTCATAGGCTTTTTTGGGTGTGGTTTGAGTGTGGGTGCGGACACAGGGGCCCCATGATTCCCTATTGCCCATGAGTTGTCAGTCCGCCCGTGGGCTGAGCACATGTGCCATCAAAGGCACCAGGGAGCGCAAGGTCATTTTCACCTAGGTGATAAAGGAGGAAGTAATGCTTTAGTAACAAACACTTTAAGAAAAACTTTTTTTTACTCTAAAAAAGGGGAGGAGGAGCCAGGTACAAACTACTTGTGCTATTGGATGAAGGTCTGCTTTAACCACTTCAATACTGGCCTCTTTTATCCCCCTTCCTGCCTAGGCCAATTTTCAGCTTTCAGAGCTATCGCATTTTGAATGACAATTGACCGGTCATGCAACAGTGTACCCCAATGAAATTTCTATCATTTTTTTTCACACAAATAGAGCTTTCTTTTGGTGGTATTTAATCGCCACTGGGTTTTTTATTTTTTGCTAAATAAAAGAAAAAAGATCGAAATTGGTTTTTTTCTGTTTTAAAATTTTGCAAATAAATTGTTCATAAATTTAGGCCAAAATGTATTGCGCAACATTTCTTTGGTGAAACTAGCCCAAATTAGTGTTTGTTATTTAGTCTGTAGGAAAGTTATAGAGTCCACAAACTGTGGGATATATCTGAAAATCAATCAATCCTGATGTCAGGACAGTAAAAATACCCCACAAATGACCCCTTTTTGGAAAGTAGACAGTCTGAGGTATTTAGTAAGGCTTCATGTACACAAGCCTAACCTGACCATCGGCCACGGGAAAACACAAATCGCGGCAAAACGTGTCAACTGCGGTACTGTGGTTTTGCCGCGTTTTGCATTTTCCATCGGTCGACAGTCAAAACATTCCTATCCTAATGTGATTCTTCCACATTCAGGAGAGGGAGGTTTAACCTCACCTAAACGCAGCAGCTCCTAAACTCTGCTAAAAGCCTATGTGTACGTGGACACATAGACTTTTATGGAGTTGAGTTTAGGAGCTTTGACAAAAAAATGCCAAAAGCTCCTAAACTTGAGTTTAGGAGCTGCTCGTGTACATGAAGCCTAATAGGCATGGTGAATTTTTCGAAGTTGTAATTTTTTGTGATAATTTTTTTGAAAATTAAGATTTTTTTTCACAATTTTTTTTTACGTGCTGCCACCTGTGCAGTACAGCATCATCATATAACTGGTGTGGCTGTGATCAGGGACAGTGACTGGTGATAGTACGAAAAAAATCTTTTTTTTTCAAATTGTTTTTTATTTACAATATTTTTTTTTTTTACCCTTTCCAGAGCAATATAACGTTACCATAGTAACATTATACTGCTCTGAGGAAGTGATGTTTTTTTTTTTTTACACTTTATGCTTGCTTATAGCAGTGAATTTCACTGCTATAAGCAAACATTTCACTGAATGAAATCAATTTATTCAGTGTGTTACGATGAGCTGTGATTGGCCACAGCTAATCACATGGTGCTGATGGGCTGTGATTGGCCCTGCCTGTAGCATGTGATCACTGTGACCAATCGCAGTGAGCAACACAATTGTACACAATAAATTATTATTATTATACAGTATTTATAAAGCACCAATAGTTCGCTCAGCGCTGTACATTACAAAGGGGGACAGAACATGTGACAGAACAATACCAATACAATGCAAAACATGAGGGGATCGAGGGCCCTGCTCTTTCAAGCTTACAATCTAGGAGAATGGCATGAATTGAAGCCATTCATTGTTTACAATTGTCAAGTGATCTGCTATGATTGGTCACAGCAATTACATGGTGTCAGCAGCGGGCTGATACACTGATCAGTCATCAGCTGTGGACAGTTTGGTGACAGATCACACCCGCAGCGTGGCCGTACAGTTGTTCACAAGGCTCGTTCCTGGAAGTCCTCAAATGATGTCCACATGGAGTGACGAAAGTCCCACCTGGCCGGTAATTTGCTATAAAGCCAGGAAAGCAGTTTTTACAATGCAAGGTACTTCAAATTTAGTGAAGTGTCACAAATTGACTTTCTATTAATTTCTATGCAATGCAGCTCTGCTGCATAGAACTGCATGGTCAGGCAGGGCTCAGGTGCGGAAACATGTAGAAGTGCTGCAATTTTTTGTACCGCACTGCTCTACACCCAAGGGCTCTGTTTTGAGCAGGGCACATAGAGAACAATAGTTTTCTGTGTGCCCATGCAGAGCCTCTGGAGGGGATTTCCCCTCACTTTAGAGAGATTTACTCTCACATCCGGTTGTGTCTCTAGAACAAGACGCAAAGGGAATTCTACCCAACTGGACCTAACCAACGAAAAAAAAAAATTGT
Organism: Staurois parvus; assembly: GCF_062004578.1. Lineage (NCBI taxonomy): Eukaryota > Metazoa > Chordata > Amphibia > Anura > Ranidae > Staurois > Staurois parvus. The sequence continues at coordinate 6,861,788 of NW_028317983.1, forward strand.
AAAAGCTGTTTCTCCTATCTCCCCTCTGTTTTAGTACTGCAGCTTCTGTCAGACACTTACTCCAGTATTGGATGTCTGTGTGCTCACTGCCTGCTTTGGTTCCATCCTCTCACCTTACATCATTTTTTTATCTTTCAAGCCTGCATTGTGCAAAATCTAAATACTAACGTGAACCACAAAACTGTACTAAGGTACGTCACTGGTCCCTTCCTGAAAAGGAAGGACCTCTCTGACCCCCCGGGGCGCAAGAGTCCTTACTGGGGGCAAGGCACTTTGGTCCACTTCCCTCTAATTGAGTTAGGAGAAAAGTGTCACCAGCACACCACATTAAGTACAGCTTATGGGGCATGCAGGTCCATCACCAGTTGACAGAGCCAGATGCATGACACAAATGATTTTTAAAGTTGTTAGGATGGCATTGTGACCACCACTGTAAGGATGTTATTCTTTCTATGGACCACCAATGTAAGGGGCAATTTAATCTTAGCAGGGTTTCCCTGGAACATGGCAATTACTGTAATGGCTCCTCTGGGGTAAAAAAGGTTGAGAAGGGCTGATCTGCATGGTGTACCGGTGACACTTTGCTTCGTATTGGACTTTTTGATGGCATCATGTGTCATTTTGCCACCATAGCACATACCATTACAAAAGGAATCACAGGTGTTTGCTGAACAAGGCAATGATGGTCTGAGCGGAGCTGTGACTGTCCACATCTACAGTGTGAAAAATAATTATTTGATCCCCTACAGATTTTGTAAGTTTGTCCACTCTTACAAAGAAATGAAGAGTCTATCATAGGTGTATTTTAAATGATAGAGACAGAATATCAACCAAAAATCTAGAAAGAACACAATACAAATGTTATAAATTGAGTTGAAGTTCAGTGAGTAAAAGAAGTATTTGATCTCCAAGCAAAACATGACATAGGTGTCCGTTTATGACACAGAGAAGAGCTGCGACTCAGAGGATCGCAGCTATTCTCTGTTCATTCACAATTTATGACACTCAGGAGATCAGCGGGGAACATGTTCAGCTCTTCACTGGAGATCTGTGTTCTTCCTCCAGATTCTCCAGCCCAGAGCTGGAGAATCGGAGGAACCGCAAACTAAGCAGCGATAATTTACCTCTGTTTAGTAAACTGATCTCTTACTGTAATCTCACGAGAGAAGTAAAAGCAGCCGTTTTCCAGCGTTTGTAGACCATTCTCCCTTCGTTCGGAGAACTGATCTACACCACTTCATAAAAGGCATTCACAGGAGAACTGTGTTCTCCGAGAATTCCGGAGTACTGTGTTCTCCGAGAATTCCGGAGAACTGAGCAGCGATCATTTACCGCTGGTTCATAAACGGACACCTTAGTACTTGGTGGAGAAACCCTTGTTGGCAAGCACAAAGGTAAGACGTTTCTTGTAGTTGGTTACCAGGTTCACACACATCTCAGGAGGGATTTTGGTCCACTCTTCTTTACAGATCTTCTTTAAATTCCTAAGGTTTCTTGGCTGTTGCTTGCAACTCGAAGTTTCAGCTCCCTCCATAAATTTTCTATAGGATTAAGGTCTGGAGACTGGCTAGGCCACTCCAGGACCTTAATGTGCATCTTCTTGAGCCAGTCCTTTGTTGCTTTGGCTGTATTTTTAGGTTATTGTCATGCAGGAAGACCCTTCCACAACCCATCTTCAGTGTTCTGGCTGAGGGAAGAAGGTTCTCATCCAAGATTTTACAATACATGGCCCAGTCCATTGGCTCCTCAATGCAGCAGTAGGCATGTACCTTTAGCAGAAAAACAGCCCCAAAGCATAATGTGTCCACCTCCATGCTTGACTGTAGGGATGGTGTTCTTAGGGGCATAGAGAGCATTTTACGCAAAGATCTCAATTATGGTCTCATCTGACCACAGTACTTTCTCCCAGTCCTCCTCTGAATTATTTAGATGTTCATTGGCAAACTTCAGACAGGCCTGTACATGTGCTTTCTTGAGGAGAGGAACCTTGCAGGATTTCAATCCATGGCAGCATATTGTGTTACCAATGGTTTGTTTGGTGACTGTGTCCCAACTGCCTTGAGATCATTCACAAGCTCCTCCCGTGTAGTTCTGGGCTGATCTCTCATTTTTCTAATGATTATCCTTACCCCATGAGGCAAAATCTTGCATGGAGCTCCAGACTGAGGGCAATTGATAGTTTTGTATTTCTTCCATTTTCGAACAATCGCTCCAACAGTTGTCTCCTTCTCACCAAGCTTCTTGCTGATGGCCTTGTAGCCTATTCCAACTTTGTGAAGGTCTACAATCCTGTCCCTGACATCTGTTGACAGCTCTTTGGTCTTGCACATGATGGTGAGGTTTGAATGGAAGAAATATTCTGTGGACAGGTGTATTCTGAAATATTCTGTGGACAGCACCTTTTTAAAGTGACCACATGAGCACATAGCCAGTATGTGGGATTATTGTTTGTTGTTGGTGGATCAAATATTTATTTTACTCACTGAACTGCAACTCAATTTATAACATTTGTATTGTGTGTTTTTTTTCTGGATTTTTGGTTGATCTTCTGTCTCTATCATTTAAAATACACCTATGATAAAACCTATAGACCCTTCATTTCTTTGTAAGTGGGCAAACTTACAAAATCTGCAGGGGATCAAATTAATATTTTGTGCCACTGTATCCAGAGAACCAGCGAACTCCTAAGAACAGTGCCTTGGCCCTGGATGTTGACCAACCACATCCAGAACTGATCATCTCTTCCAAACTGCAGGGGATTGCTGAATGTCCAAATACATGCAAACATTGTCCGATGCTCCTCTGTCTGCTATTGCTTTGTACTGCGGTTGCAGCTGTTCACACACATCTGTAATACCTCCTGCTCAGGAAATTCCTTTGGGCTGTAATCCCAGTTGTGAAAGTGGCCTAAGGCCCCTTTAGACCTGTATGTTCCGATACATTTACTCATGTTGCGTTAAAGGGTTAGTTCACCTTTACCAAAAAACTGCCTATGCAGTTAAGGGGCTTCTATATATAAAACAAACTGTGCAGCTTTGATTAAAGTTTGATTATGCTCTTGGTGTAGCCCATTTATGTACCTCCCATCCTGCCTTGTTGATAGGGCGTTGCTATGAGGCCCCCAGCTATTACTGTTCACCTTCACAGGAGTGAGCTCTGTAATGTAATCTAATTATACCTATTGTTAGATACAAAACAAAACTAAGACAAGAAGGAAGTAAGGGGAAAAGGAACCGCCACTAAACGCTGGTTTACACAAATGCGATGTCATGTGATTTAACAGTTCAAAATTGCATGACAAGTCACACTGACTTTGAAAAAGGTTCATGCATGAATTGTCTGCAATTTCATTGCAGCTCGGATTGACTTCTGTTAAATGAAGTTTCAAGCCAGAATGAAAGAGAGAATTCAAATCGCACTGATCTGCAGTTTTGAATTCGCACTGAAGTAGTGCGATTTCAAAGCCGCCCTAGTGTGATCCAGGGCTAAGGCAAGGTTCACACCTGTAAAAGAGCAAAAAAGGGCGCACTCTCCTCGTGCATTACCGTGGTGAAAAATAATTTATTGAGAATGACAAAAGTGTATACTCACAAACCAAGAGTCATAAATAAAAGCAAGGAACCAATGTGACAGTCCCAGCAAGTGGTCTAGCGACAGGGTGTGCCAACGCGTTTCAGGAGACAAGCTCCTTTCCTCAGAGCTTTCGGGAGAGCTCATCTCCTGAAACTCGTTAGCATACCACCACTTTCTGGGACTGTCACATTGGCTCCTTCCTTTTATTTATGACTCTTGGTTTGTGAGTATACACTTTTGTCATTCTCAATAAATTATTTTTTATCATGGCAATGCACAAGGAGAGTGCGCTATTTTTTGCTCTTTTCCAGTACCATCAAGATTTCCAGATCTTTAGAGGGCTGCACCTCAGCGACTGACCATTACCGTGTCCCAGGGATGTTTATGGACCTGAGTGCTGGTTTTGCTTTTTCTTCTAAAGTTCCCACCTGTGCAGGTGATTGATGTTACGGGACCTGTACTTGTTCCCACAGGTACAACCACCTGCACAGTGAAACGCAGGGGATGCGAGTGGGTGCCACACTGGAAATTGCACCCTCACTGGAAACTGCACCATACTTGCAGTTCCCGTGCGGGCTGCGATTGCAAAAATGGTGCAGGGACCTTTCCCCTGTGTTTCAGGAGGCACGGAAGCCCATTCAAATTAATGGGCTGCCATGTCCATTAAAAACACGGCTTTAAGAGCCGCACATATGTTACCCTTGGCTAAGAGTCCAAGGAGGGGTTGCTGTCTCGGAAAGGCATAGTGAGGCAGCCCCTTCAAAAAGATAGACAATGCCCATAAAATTAGACTTTACTTTTAACTGGCTATGTTATCCTTGAAGGTGTGATACTCCAATGACTTAGAAGACAATGCTAGAAAGGAATTTTCCAATGCTGTACAGGTACCTTCAACAAAGGCCTGCCATTTGTTACTGAAGCATTGAGATGACGAGTTGTGTCCAAGTCCAGCTTTTCTCTCTATATTAAGCCCGGTTCACATATATGCGGCCGTGCATGGGCACAAGAGCCCATCATTTGAATGGACTCCCGTGCTCCGTGACACGCAGGGAAGAAGTCCCTGCACTTTTTTGGAAAACGCAGCCCACACGTGAACCTCGGTTTCCAGTGCGGGTGGCGTACCATTAGAACTAATGGCATCCACCGCAGGTCCGCAGTCCTCTGTGCAAGTGGTCAGCGGCACTACCCGCACAGATGTGAACCTAGCCTAAGAGTGTCAGATACTTTTTAACCACTTGAGCTCCAGAAGGTTTTGCCCCCTTCATGACCAGGCCATTTTTTGCTATACAGCACAAAGCTACTTTAACTGGTATTTATGCGGTCATACAACACTGTACCCAAACAAAATTTATATAGTTTTTTTTCCACACAAATAGAACTTTCTTTTGGAGGTATTTGATCATCACTGGGTTTTTATTTTTTGAGATATAACTTAAAAAAGACCTAACATTTTGAAAAGAAAAACCCAATATTTTCTACTTTTTGATATAAAACATATAAAAAAAATTGAAAAAATCAAATTTCTTAATAAATTTTGGCCAAAATGGACTGACAACTCATGGGGCCCCCGGGCAATAAGGGATCATGGAGCCCCTGTGTCCTTGCCCAAACTCAAAAAAGCCTATGAAAAAGGTACCAGGGGTATCTCATGGGGCCTCCTACTGACCCCGGGCCCTCGGGCAGTGCCCAAGTTTCCAAACGGTCAGTCCGCCCCTGGTCCATATATATATGGACACTGGCACAGTTTTAGTCTTTTTTCAGGTATTTACCAAAACATATTCAAGCTATAGTTATACAATGGATATGGGCTGAAAGTGCACACTCTCAGGTTTAATTTGAGGGTATGTACATCCAAATTGGAGGAAGGGTTTAGGAATTACAGCTCTTAAGAGTAGCCATCCCCCCTTTTTCAAGGGACCAAAAGTAATGGATAATTGAATCAAGAGCTGTTTCGTGGCCAGGTGTGGGCTACTCCTTCATTATTTCTTCATCAATTAAGCAGGTGAAAGGTCTGGAGCTGATTCTAAGTGTGGTATTTGTATTTGGAATCTATTGCTGTGAACCTACATCATGCATTCAAAGGAGCAGTCCATGCAAGTGAAACAAGCCATTGTAAGGTTTCAAAAACAGAACAAATCCATCAGAGAGGGGGTCAGGGTTTGGGAGCATGCACGTGCCCAAAACCAAGGAATAGGCAGCAACGTACGGGTACACCACTTTGCCTACAGCAGCTGTCCATCCACAGCACATTGTAGGCAGCCATTAAGTGGTTAATACCATCAACCATGGGTGCTGTGGTAGAGAGACACATTTTCAAAGATTTCTCTTCTCGCTACCAAGAGACAGATGTAGAGGCTACGGTCATTGCATATTCTGCTGGGATCTGATGGTGGGATCACTCTTGGAGATGGGTGCGTGCTTGTCGCTTCCAAATATAAGAAGCGGGTCTCATCATTTTGTAGCGTGAAACCTATAGCTCCAAAACGCTCAGGAAGAAAAAAAAAATCAATTCATCTCTATGGTGGTGGCTCATACCTCCTCTCCAAAACACCTGAAGCGCAGAAAAGATCCGAAACTACTTTTGTAGCTTGATTTGGGCAGATTGGTGGATTTTGTGAACAATATGAGGGGCGTACAAGTCAAACTGGGACTTTTAATTTTCCAGGTATGAAAAGGGATGCTAGCATGGCGGTACTACACGTAGTAGTAAGTGGCAAGTGTGTCCTATTACTGATAGGCAGCGCACATGTCGTGGGCCAGTTCAGAGATTGTTAATCAAAATGGCAGACAACAGTGTTAGTGCGTGCATGGAACAGTGTGTGGTGATGAATTTCTTGTGAAGGAAGGCGTAAAACCCGCGGATATCTACAGAAGACGTTAAGCACCATACAGTGATGAGACACTCAGCCCCAGTATGACATTTGAATGATGTGAACGTTCAAAGATGGCCATATGTCCATCAGCGATGATCCAGCCATGGTGGTTCCCAGCCCACAGCAGTCATTCCTGTGAACATTCAGCGAGTGGAACACTTGAATCATGTGGTGATGAAGTTTCTTGTGAGCGAAGGCGTAAAACCAGTGGATATCTACAGATGTCAAGCACAGTACGGTGATGGGACACTCAGCCGCAGTAAGACATTTGAATGGTGTGAACGTTCAACGATGGCGTATGTCCATCAGTGACGATCCCGGCCATGGTGGTTCCCAGCCCACAGCAGTCATTTCTGTGAACATTCAGTGAGTGGAACGCCTGAACCACGTGGTGATGAAGTGTCTTCTCAATGAAGGCGTAAAACCCGTGGATATCTACAGATGTCAAGCAAGTATGGTGATGAGACACTCAGCTATAGTAAGATATTTGAATGGTGTGAACATTCAAAGACGGCTGTATGTCTATCAGTGGCGATCCCGGCCATGGTGGTTCCCAGCCCACAGCAGTCATTCCTGTGAACATTCAACGAGTGGAACACCTGAACCATGTGGTGATGAAGTTTCTTGTGAACGAAGGCGTAAAACACGCGGATTTCTACAGAAGACGTCAAGCACCGTACGGTGATGAGACACTCAACTATAGTAAGACATTTGAATGGTGTGAACTTTCAAAGATGACCGTATGTCCAACAGTGATGATCACGGCCATGGTAGTTCCCAGCCCACAGTAGTCATTCCTGTGAACATTCAGCGTGTGGAACGCCTGATCCTGGATAATCAACGCGTAACCTGTCGTGAAATTGCACGAGACGAATCCTTCTGTGGGAACGATGAACACGATGATGAAGAGTAGCCAGCTGTCCCAGGATGGTTCAAGCCTACTGACAAATCTCTCCATGTCGAAACTTTCCAGACATCAGTTAAACACTAGGATAAGTGTATGAATGTAGCAGGGGAGTATGTCTGAATGTAAATGCAGTTTCCACTCCTTGAAATGTGTTCTTTTATTATATAACCTCAAAGGTCCAGGTTTGACTTGAACGCCCCTCATAGAATTGCACTGGTGTGCAATACACACAGGATTTTAAGCTAGGTCCAAACAGCAACATCTGAAACACAAATGCTGTAACAAAACGTGTACAAAAATGCGCAAAAGTGCAACACTCAGGTGTGAATGCAGCTTTACAGCTAAGATGTTGCTTAGCAACATCCTGGGAGTTTTCCAGTCAGGCTTCATGAGGTACATAAATGGCCTACACCTATAACAAGGGCGTTAATCAGCTGTAGTCAGTGCCGCAGGGTTTGTTGTTATCTGCAGGCGCCCCTTATCTGTATAGGCAGGTTTTTTTTTTGCAAGGGCGAGCCTGTTGGAATGAACGCACAGATTGGACCGCACTTCGGACACGCACCATCACCTCACACTATTGCTGCGTGTTGTGGTGAATGGCAACACATGCGCCTCAGAGGTGCTGTTGAACATGAACAGCAATAAGCGGGCGCATGGGACATGCAACCTGCTGCCGCCGAAACATACTGACACCTGTAACTATGGTGATGTGAATGAGTCCCAAGAAGTGTGAACTCACCCCCATCCCTGAGCCCACACTGGTCCCCTATGGTGGACATTCATGTATTGGAAAGAGCTGGGACTTGTAGTTCTCCATTCATGACAAATGTGTGACCTAGTAATGAGGGACTGAGGGGGCACAGTTGAGGCTCCTCGATATTAGAGCCCCCCTCATGTATTATTTCCTATCAGAATGTTCTAGAACCCCCCCCTCATGTGTACACTGACAAGGTGCTCCACCGAAAAATCACTTTCGTCACACTCCAGTTCTCGGTGGAGTCCCCCCCATGGCCGGGCACAGCCCCCCCGGAAATACCGGGTGATAATTCGGACGATGTCGGGGTATTTTTCGCCCTTTCCCCGTGGTATCGCACGGTGGGCGGGGCCACGTTACAGACATTTTACCACAGATTCCATTTCCCCGCCCACAATTACCGCCAAAAAAAAAAAAAGAAAAAAAAAATCCGATCGTGGCAGAGCCGGGGAGTGCGGGGCTCATCCATCCCGCCTGTCCGGGACACGGCCCGGGAGAGCCAGCGGGGGGCCGGGGTGTTCGGGGCTCGTTTCGACGGGCAGAGGCGGCGGCTGCTACTGGCGGCCAGGGGCCCCTCCTCTGTCGGCCTGTGTCTGGGGAAAGATGGCGGCCGGGCTGGAGGAGGCCGGGGCCCACAGCTGAGGAGAGGCCGGAGGAGGTAAGGAGGCACCCCGCCCCCCCCCGGGCACCGCCACCCCGGAGGGGGCTAGAGAGGGGGAGGGGAGCAGGCCGCACACCCCCACCCCACCCCTACCTACCTCCCTTCCTACCCCTCCCCGGAGGGTACACTACACTCACCGGACTGACCCCTCCACCCTGTGTACTGATCCTGGGTGACACCATGCCCAGCCTGCACCTCCCTTGACTCCTCGTGTGTTGGTGTCACCCAACCTAGGACTCCTTCCTCTACAGATCCTCTCCTTCACAATGCTCATCTCTATCCAGCCTGGGGCTCCTCTCCACTGCTCATCTATCACTCTATCCAGCCTGGAGCTCCTCTCCACTGCTCATCTATCACTCTATCCAGCCTGGAGCTCCTCTCCACTGCTCATCTATCACTCTATCCAGCCTGGGGCTCCTCTCCACTGCTCATCTATCACTCTATCCAGCCTGGGGCTCCTCTCCACTGCTCATCTATCACTCTATCCAGCCTGGAGCTCCTCTCCTCCACACTGCTCATCTATCACTCTATCCAGCCTGGAGCTCCTCTCCTCCACAATGCTCATCTATCACTATATCCAGCCTGGGGCTCCTCTCCACTGCTCATCTATCACTATATCCAGCCTGGGGCTCCTCTCCACTGCTCATCTATCACTCTATCCAGCCTGGGGCTCCTCTCCACTGCTCATCTATCACTATATCCAGCCTGGGGCTCCTCTCCACTGCTCATCTATCACTCTATCCAGCCTGGGGCTCCTCTCCACTGCTCATCTATCACTCTATCCAGTCTGGGGCTCCTCTCCACTGCTCATCTATCACTCTATCCAGTCTGGGGCTCCTCTCCACTGCTCATCTATCACTCTATCCAGCCTGGGGCTCCTCTCCACTGCTCATCTATCACTCTATCCAGCCTGGGGCTCCTCTCCACTGCTCATCTATCACTCTATCCAGTCTGGGGCTCCTCTCCACTGCTCATCTATCACTCTATCCAGCCTGGAGCTCCTCTCCTCCACACTGCTCATCTATCACTATATCCAGCCTGGGGCTCCTCTCCACTGCTCATCTATCACTCTATCCAGCCTGAGGCTCCTCTCTCTTCCACACTGCTCATCTCCACCCAACCTGGGGCTCCTCTCCTTCACACTGCTCATCTATCACTCTATAAAGCCTGGAGCTCCTCTCCACTCCACTGCTCATGTATCACTCTATCCAGCCTGCGGCTCCTCTCCTCCACACTGCTCATCTCTACCCAACCTGGGGCTCCTCTCCTCCACACTGCTCATCTATCACTCTATCCAGCCTGGAGCTCCTCTCCTCCACACTGCTCATCTATCACTCTATCCAGCCTGGAGCTCCTCTCCTCCACACTGCTCATCTATCACTCTATCCAGCCTGGAGCTCCTCTCCTCCACACTGCTCATCTATCACTCTATCCAACCTTGAGCTCCTCTCCTCCACACTGCTCATCTATCACTCTATCCAGCCTGGAGCTCCTCTCCTCCACACTGCTCATCTATCACCCTATCCAGCCTGAAGCTCCTCTCCACTGCTCATCTATCACTCTATCCAGCATGGGGCTCCTCTCCTCCACACTGCTCATCTCTACCCAACCTGGGGCTCCTCTCCTCCACACTGCTCATCTATCACTCTATCCAACCTTGAGCTCCTCTCCTCCACACTGCTCATCTATCACTCTATCCAGCCTGGAGCTCCTCTCCTCCACACTGCTCATCTATCACTCTATCCAGCCTGGAGCTCCTCTCCTCCACACTGCTCATCTATCACTCTATCCAGCCTGGAGCTCCTCTCCTCCACACTGCTCATCTATCACTCTATCCAGCCTGGAGCTCCTCTCCTCCACACTGCTCATCTATCACTCTATCCAACCTTGAGCTCCTCTCCTCCACACTGCTCATCTATCACTCTATCCAGCCTGGAGCTCCTCTCCTCCACACTGCTCATCTATCACCCTATCCAGCCTGAAGCTCCTCTCCACTGCTCATCTATCACTCTATCCAGCATGGGGCTCCTCTCCTCCACACTGCTCATCTCTACCCAACCTGGGGCTCCTCTCCTCCACACTGCTCATCTATCACTCTATCCAACCTTGAGCTCCTCTCCTCCACACTGCTCATCTATCACTCTATCCAGCCTGGAGCTCCTCTCCTCCACACTGCTCATCTATCACCCTATCCAGCCTGAAGCTCCTCTCCACTGCTCATCTATCACTCTATCCAGCATGGGGCTCCTCTCCTCCACACTGTTCATCTCTACCTAACCTGGAGCTCCTCTCTTCCCCACTGCTCATCTATCACTATATCCAGCTTGGAGCTCCTCTCCTCCACAATGCTCATCTCTACCCAACCTGGGGCTCCTTTCCTCTCCTCCACACTGCTCATCTATCAATCTATCCAGCCTGGGTCTCCTCTGCTCCGCACTGCTCATCTATCACTCTATCCAGCCTGGGGCTCCTCTCCTCCGCACTGCTCATCTATCACTCTATCCAGCCTGGAGCTCCTCTTCTCTCCACTGCTCATCTATCACTCTATCCAGCCTGGGGCTCCTCTCCTCCACCCTGCTCATCTCTACCCAGCCTGGAGGTCCTCTCCTCCACACTGCTCATCTATCACTCTTTCGAGCCTGGGGCTCCTCTCCTCAACACTGCTCATCTATCACTCTGTCCAGCCTGGGGCTCCTCTCCTCCACACTGCTCATCTATATCCAGCCTGGGGCTCCTTCATATACACCGCACTGAGCTCCTCTTCTCTCCTCACCCTCCTCTATATCACATCTCATCTCTGACCATACACTGATTATCACTCTATCCAGCCTGGGGCTTCTCTCCCCCACACTGCTCATCTATCACTGTCCAGCCTGGGGCTTCTCTCCTCCACACTGCTCATCTATCACTCTGTCCAGCCTGGGGCTTCTCTCCTCCACACTGCTCATCTATCACTCTGTCCAGCCTGGGGCTTCTCTCCGCCACACTGCTCATCTATATACAGCTTGGAGCTCCTCTCTTCCACACTGCTCATCTATCACTCTGTCCAGCCCTTGGGCTCCTTTCCTACACACTGCTCACCTCTCCTCAGCCTGGAGATCCTTCCTGTACACCGCACTTAGCTACTCTCCTCTCCCCACCCTCCTCTGTCACCTCTCATCTCTGGCCATACACTGCTCATCTATCCAGCCTGGAGCTCTTCTCCTACACACTGCTCATCTATATACAGCTTGGAGCTCTTTCCTGTACACCACACTGAGATCCTCTCCCTCCTCTATCACCTCTTATCTCTGGCCATACACTGATCATCTATCACTCTATCCAGCCTGAAGCTCCTCTCCTACACACTGCTCATCTCTACCCAACCTTGGGCTCCTCTCCTCCATACTGCTCATCTATCACTCTGTCCAGCCTGGGGCTCCTCTCCTCCATACTGCTCATCAATACCCAGCCTGGGACTCCTTCCAGTACACCGCACGGAGCTCCTCTCCCTACCCTCCTCTATATTACCTCTCATCTCTGGCCATACACTGCTCATCTATCACTCTATCCAACCTGGAGCTCCTATCCTCCACACTGCTGATCTCTACCTAGCCTGAGGCTCCTTCCTGTACAGATGATGATCCTCTGCACTGTTCATCCTCTCTCCTGTACTCTGCCCATCTATTACTATATCCAGCCTGGAGCTCCTCACCTGTACACTGCTCATCTATCACTCTATGCAGCCTGGAGCTCCTCTCCTACATACTGCTTATCTCTACCCAGCCTGGAGCTCCTTCCTGTACAGATCATTTCCTCTACACTGCTCATCTATCACTATATCCAGCCTGGAGCTTCTCTCCTCCACACTGCTCATCTATCACTATATCCAGCCTGGAGCTTCTCTCCTCCACACTGCTCATCTATCACTATATCCAGCCTGGAGCTTCTCTCCTCCACACTGCTCATCTATTACTATATCCAGCTTGGAGCTCCTCTCCTGCTCACTGCTCATCTATCACTATATCCAGCTTGGAGCTCCTCTCCTGCACACTGCTCATCTATCACTATATCCAGCTTGGAGCTCCTCTCCTGCACACTGCTCATCTATCACTATATCCAGCTTGGAGCTCCTCTCCTGCACACTGCTCATCTATCACTATATCCAGCTTGGAGCTCCTCTCCTGCACACTGCTCATCTATCACTATATCCAGCTTGGAGCTCCTCTCCTGCACACTGCTCATCTCTACACAGCCTGGAGCTCCTTCCTGTACACTGCACTGAGCTTCTCTCCACTCCCTACCCTCTTCTATATCACCTCTCACCTCTGGTCATACACTGATCTCCTCTCTTCCACACTGCTCATCTATTACTATATCCAACCTGGAGCTCCTCTCTACACTGCTTTTCGATTGCTATATCCAGCTTGGAGATGCTCTCCTACACACTGCTCATCCCTACCCAGCCTGGGGCTCCTTCCTGTACACCACACTGAGCTCCTCTCCCCACCCTCTTCTATATCACCTCTCTATCTCCTCTCATCTCTGTCCATACACAGATCATCTCCTCTATACTACTCATTGCTACCCAGCCTGGGGCTCCTTCCTGTACAGATCATCTCCTCTCCTCCATACTGCTCATCTATTACTATATCCAGCCTGGAGCTCCGTCCTGTACACCGTACTGAACTCCTCTCCCCGCCTCATCTATATCACCTCTCATCTCTATCACCTCTCATCTCTATCCATACACTGCTCATCTCCTCTCCTATGCACTGCAAACCTCTCACCTCTACACTGCTCATCTCCTCTCCTATACGCTGCTCATCTATCACTATATCCAGCTTGGAGCTCCTCCCCTACACACTGCTCATCTCTACCCAGCCTAGAACTCCTTTCAGTACAGATACTCTCCTACACACTGCTCATCTATTACTACACCCTGTTCCAAATTATTATGCAAATCATATTTTTCTCATTTACCTAAATAATTGATGTAAATAACAGTCAGCATAATTCTCATGTTATCAACTATTAAGAGTACAATTCACATTTTATTGAACAAACCTCCTAATGATAACAGGATTTTTGTTAAACATAAAACACTTCCAATGCACTGTTCCAAATTATTCCGCACAGTAAGTTTCAAAACACTTTATAGGTTGTAAAGAACTGAAAATTGTCATTTGTTGTGTTTGCAGCATATTTACTGAAATCAAAAGCTATTTCAATCAAACTTTTAACAACATTTTAACTTTTTAAACATTTGAACAGGTCACGTTACATTGTAACATAGGACCCCTTATTTGATAGCAGATCACATGTCTTGCATCCATTCAACTTGTGAGTTTTTGGACAGTTTCTGCTTGAATTTGTTTGCAAGATGTCAGAATAGCCTCCCAGAGCTGCTGTTTGGATGTAAACTGCCTCCCACCCTCATAGATCTTTTGCTTGAGGATGCTCCAAAGGTTCTCAATAGGATTGAGGTCAGGGGAGGATGGAGGCCACACCATGACTTTCTCTCCTTTTATCCCCATAGCAGCCATTGATGCAGAGGTATTCTTTGCAGCATGAGATGGTGCATTGTCATGCATGAAGATGATTTTATTACGGAAAGCATAGTTCTTCCTTCTGTACCAGGGAAGAAAGTGGTCAGTCATAAACTCCACATACTTTGCAGAGGTCATCTTTACACCTTCGGGGCCCCTAAAGGGGCCAACCAGCTCTGTTCCCATGATTCCTGCCCAAAACATGACTCCACCACCGCCTTGCTGACTTTGCAGCCTTGTTGGAACAGGGTGGCCATCCACCAACCATCCACTACTCCATCCATCTGGATCATCCAGGGTTGCACGGCACTCATCAGTGAACAGGACTGTTTGAAAATTAGTCTTCATGTATTTTTCTGCCCAATGCAGCCGTTTCTCCTTGTGAGCATTGGTTAGTGGTGGCCGAATAGAAGGTTTATGCACAGTTGCAAGACTCTGGAGGACTCTACACCTTGATGTCCGTGGGACTCCAGAGGCACCAGCAGCTTCAAATATCTGTTTGCTGCTATGTAATGGGATTTTAGCAGCTGCTCTCTTGATCCGATGCATGGATCTGGCAGAAATCTTCCTCAATGTGCCTTTATCTGCACAAACCCGTCTGTGCTCTGAATCAGCCACAAATCTCTTAATAGTGCGATGATCACGCTTAAGTTTTCGTGAAATATCTAATGTTTTCACACCTCGTCCAAGGCATTGAACTATTTCACTCTTTTCGGCAGCAGAGAGATCCTTTTTCTTCCCCATATTGCTTGAAAATGGTGCTCTGCTTAATAATGTGGAACACCCTCCTTTAGTAGTTTTTCCTTAAATTGGGCTCACCGACCAATCTAATTATCACAGGTGTCCCAGATTGTTTTCAGTGATCAAAAGAGCCCTGACACACAATGCCATCCAAGAGTTACACTGAAAACCAAAATATTTCATCTTTGTGACACTTAAATAGAATTTGCATAATAATTTGGAACGCGGTGTATATCCAGCCTGGAGCTCTTCTCCTATCTACTGCTTATCGCTGCAACCTGGATCTCCTCCCATCTCTACCCGGCCTTGGGCTCCTTCCTATACTGATCATTTCGTCTCCTCTCCACTGCCTATCTATTACTATATCCAGCCTGGCGCTCTTCCCCTACACACTGGCTATCTCTACCCAGCCTGGGGATTTTTGTTGTACAGATCCTCTCCACTACCAACCTGTCTTCTCTGCACTGTGCATCTATTGCTATATCCAGCTTGGAGCTCCTCTCCTATACACTGCTCAACTCTACCCAGCCTGGAGCTCCTTCCTATACAGATCATCTTCTGCCCTCCCCACTGCTGATCTGCAACCTGCATCTCCTCTCATCTCTGCAAACTTTTCACCTCTACACTATTTTTCTCCTACACACTACTCATCTACTGCTATGTCCAGCCTAGAGCTCCTCTCCTATACACTGCTCATCTGTCTGTACCCAGCCTGTGTGTACCTACAACCAGCCTGTATCTCTTTCCTGTCCAGATCATCTCTTCTGTCCTCCCCATAACTCACCTTTGCAAACCTGTCACCTCTACACTGCTCATCTACTGCTTTATCCAGCCTGGAGCTCCTCTCCTTCACACTGCCCATCTGTGCAACCTGCATCTCCTCTGATCTGTACAGATATCTTTATCTATACACCACTCATCTATTACTATATCTAGCCTGGAGCTCCTTCCTGTACATACCAACACTGTGCTCCCTATATCTCTTCTCATCTGTGCAAACTTCTCTTCCCTCTGCCTACACCCAGCCTGGCACTCCTCTCCTCTCCTACACACTGCTCATCTGGGCAACCATTATTTCCCCTCATCTGTCCAGACTTGTGTCCTCTCCCCCTATACACTGCTCATCTATATCCAGCCTGGAGCTCCTTCCTGTATACACCAACAGTATGCTCCTCTCCTCCCCACCACTCTTCTGTCACCTCTCATCTGTTCAAACTTTTCTCCCCTCTACCTATACACTGATTTAGAATACTTTATTAATCCCAAAGGGAAATTACTATTCCTGATGTGTTAGTATACACCCAGGCTGGAGCTCCTACATACTACTCCTCTGTGCAACTAGCTAGCCTTGTGTTCCCTCCACCTACACACTGCACATCTGTTCTATCCGGCCTGGAGCTCCTCTCCTACACAATGCAGCCTGTCTGTATGTGTACACACCAAGTGTGCCTCCTCTACCTTCCCACTGCTGCTCTATATGTCCTCTCATCTGTCCCATCCCGTGTCCCCTCCACCTACACACTGCACGTCTGTTCCCTCCGGCCTGGAGCTCCTCTCCTACACAATGCAGCCTGTCTGTATGTGTACACACCAAGTGTGCCTCCTCTACCTTCCCACTGCTCCTCTATATGTCCTCTCTGTCCCATCCCGAGTCCCCTCCACCTACACACTGCACGTCTGTTCCCTCCGGCCTGGAGCTCCTCTCCTACACAATGCAGCCTGTCTGTATGTGTACACACCAAGTGTGCCTCCTCTACCTTCCAACTGCTCCTCTATATGTCCTCTCATCTGTCCCATCCCGTGTTCCCTCCGGCCTGGAGCTCCTCTCCTACACAATGCAGCCTGTCTGTATGTGTACACACCAAGTGTGCCTCCTCTACCTTCCCACTGCTCCTCTATATGTCCTCTCTGTCCCATCCCGAGTCCCCTCCACCTACACACTGCACGTCTGTTCCCTCCGGCCTGGAGCTCCTCTCCTACACAATGCAGCCTGTCTGTATGTGTACACACCAAGTGTGCCTCCTCTACCTTCCCACTGCTGCTCTATATGTCCTCTCATCTGTCCCATCCCGTGTCCCCTCCACCTACACACTGCACGTCTGTTCCCTCCGGCCTGGAGCTCCTCTCCTACACAATGCAGCTTGTCTGTATGTGTACACACCAAGTGTGCCTCCTCTACCTTCCCACTGCTCCTCTATATGTCCTCTCTGTCCCATCCCGAGTCCCCTCCACCTACAGACTGCACATCTGTTCTATCCGTTCTATCCGGCCTGGAGCTCCTCTCCTACACAATGCAGCCTGTCTGTATGTGTACACACCAAGTGTGCCTCCTCTACCTTCCCACTGCTCCTCTATATGTCCTCTCATCTATCCCATTCCATGTCCCCTCCACCTACATACTTCTCCACTGTTAGTATACTCCCAGCCTGGAACTCCTCCTTGTCTCCTTCCCACTACTCATCTGTGCAACCTCTATTTCTTCTCATCTGTCCAAACCTGTGTCCTCTCCCCCTATACACTGACCATCTATCCATATCACCTTCTTCCTACAGCTGACCTGTGTGGCCTGTATCACCTGTGATCTGTCCCTCCTGCCTACACACTGCTCATCTGTCTGTATCCTGTGTGGTTATATCCAGTCTGGAGCTGCTTCCTGTATTCATCTGTGATCAACAGTGTCTTCTCTCCTTCCTACTTCTGATCATTGCAACCCCTACCAGCTCTGGTCTCTTGTCCTCTCTACCTACACACTGCTCACTTGTCTGTATCCTGCCCACTTGTATGTTCATATCGAGTCCGGAGTTCCTTTCCCACGACACATCTGTTCAACCTTTATCACCTCTGGTCTGCCCAAACCTGAGTTCTCTTTTTATGCCCCGTTCACCTATATCTTGCCTAGAGCTCCCTCTCACTACTTCTGATCAGTGAGTCCTGTATCGCCTCTTACATTGTGCCTTCTCCCCACTTATCTGTGTGAACTTTTATTTTCTCTGATCTCTCCAAACCTGTGTTGCCTTTGCTTTTATACACTGTTTATATATATATCCTGCATAGAGCTCCTTTTTTGTATTTTCTCTTATTCATACTACTGGTCAACCTGATCTTTTTCACCTCTGATTTGTCCCACCTCATGTCCCCCTTCCTTATACACTGCTCATCTGATTTTATCCTGCCAGCCTGGAGCTCCCTTCTCTACAAATCAACAGTGTGCCCTTCTTTTTTTTTCCCACTACTCCTCTATATCTTTCCTGATCTGTCTAAACCTGTTAGCCCTCTGCCTACACACTGCTTGTCTGTCCATGTACTCCCAGCCTGGAACTCCTTCCTATCTCCCTTCCCACTACTCATTTGTGCAACTTTTCCTCTGATCTGTGCAAACTTGTCATCTCCCCCTATACACTGATCATCTATAATCCTGCCAAGAGCTCCTTCCTGTATGCATTGCTCATCTGTGGCCAACAGTGTCTTCTCTCCTTCCTACTGCTGATCAGTGTGACCTTTCACACCTCAGCTCCAAACTTGTGTCCTCTGTGCGCACACTCCTCTATCCAGCCTGTACCTCCTTCCTGTACACAACAGTGTCACCCCCCCCCCCCCCCAATCCACCACCACCTACACTTCATAACTTCATATATCCATATCTTGCCTAGAATTCCTTCCTTTTGTACACTTACCATCTGCCTGTATCCTGCCAGTCTGTATACAGTGCCTTGAAAAAGTATTAATACCCCTTGAAATTATACACATTTTGTCAAGTTACAACCAAAAATTGGGATTTTGTGTGATAGACCAACACAAAGTGGCACATAATTGTGAAGTGGAAGGAAAATGATAAATGGTTTTCAAAATGTTTTACAAATATCTGAAAAGTGTGGCGTGCATTTGTATTCAGCACTCTTTACTCTGATACACCTAACTAAAATCTAGTGGAACCAATTGCCTTCAGAAGTCACCTAATCAGTAAATAGAGTCCACCTGTGTGTAATCTAATTTCAGTATAAATACAGCTGTTCTCTGAAGCCCCCAGAGGTTTGTTAGAGAATGTTAGTGAACAAACAGCATCAACAAGGACAAGGAACAAACCAGACAGGTCAGGGATAAAGTTGTGGAGAAGTTTAAAGCAGCGTTCGGTTATAAAAATAAAATATCCCAAGCTTTGTACCTGTCATGGAGCACTGTTCAATCAGTCATTTCGAAAACGGAAAGAGTATGGCACAACTGCAAACCTACCAAGACATGGCCGTCCACCTAAACTGACAGGCTGGGCAAGGAGAGCATTAATCAGAGAAGCAGCCAATAGGCCCATGGTAACTCTGGAGGAGCTGCAGAGATCCACAGCTCAGGTGGGAGAATCTCTCCACAGGACAACTATTAGTCATGCACTCCACAAATCTGGCCTTTATTGCAGAATAGCAAGAAGAAAGCCGTTGTTGGAAGAAAGCCATAAGAAGTCCCGTTTGCAGTTTGTGAGAAGCCATGTGGGGACACAGCAAACGTGGAAGAAGGTGCTTGGTCAGATGAGACCAAAATTGAACTTTTTGTTCTAAAAGCAGAATTTATGTATAGCAGAAAACTAACATTGTACATCACCCTGAACACACCATCCCTACCGTGAAACGTGGTGGCAGCATCATGTTGTGGGTATAATTTTACAAGTATCCTCCTGCGCTCAATATAGACACGATCCCTACCTTAACAGCTGCTGTCACTCTACCTTAACCATTAAGTAGCCAAATATATACAAAAAATAGTGAAGCGCTTAATAAATAAACATATAAACTACATATATTAAGGTGCCATCAGTGAATAAAGTGCTAAACGTTAATATTCCTTGTAAACGCTGGAATATTATCAACCAATATTAATTTAGAAGTAATATTAAACCAACCAAACTGAACTCCTAATTTATCAGTGATAAACACAACAGTGACAATTGATGATATAACTCCACAGAGATATCCTTATTCTCCTTCACTAATTAAATAAAAAGTGCAATAATTGAAGTGAATAAGTGTATCCAAAAAAACTTTTTTTTTTAAAAGTGCATATACAAATCATATATATATGTATAGAGCATACATCATATATATATAAATAAATAAATAAATATATAAAGTCCATGCAAGTGTAACTTGTGATAGAACGGTGATCTCCACTTCTAGTGCTCAAACACAAATCCTCAAATGGCAGCAGTGCCTGCTCACCTCCCCGCACTGACCCTCAAGGGGCCAAAAGGCTACTGATCTCCTCTATGGCAAACTTTCTCCTCCTCCTCTCGGTAGCTCAGCAGGTGATCCCAAAGTCTCCACTTCTCCTCCACTCATATATCATATAGGGCAAAAAACAGAACTTCCCATAGTGTAATACTGTTTATTGTAAGCCACTTCTCATTACATAGCGGTTATACTCACATTGGATTTCCTGTTACAAAAGCCTTCCACCTCATCCTATAGGTGTATCTTATGAACACAGGGGGAAACCAATATGGCCGCTCCGTTCGGACATGCGTCCCACGTGACCGGAAGTGACGTAGTTCCAAAACCGGATATGGCGTACCGACGCGTTGCGTCACGTGCGTCGTGACTTCATCAGGGTTGATCACTGATAAATTAGGAGTTCAGTTTGGTTGGTTTAATATTACTTCTAAATTAATATTGGTTGATAATATTCCAGCGTTTACAAGGAATATTAACGTTTAGCACTTTATTCACTGATGGCACCTTAATATATGTAGTTTATATGTTTATTTATTAAGCGCTTCACTATTTTTTGTATATACATGTTGTGGGTATGCTTTTCTTCAGCAGGGACAGGGAAGCTGGTCAGAGTTAATGGGAAGATGGATGGAGCCAAATACAGGGCAATCGTAGAAGAAAACCTGTTAGAGTCTGCAAAAGACTTGAGACCGGGGCGGAGGTTCACCTTCCAGCAGGACAATGACCTGAAACTTCCAGCCAGAGCTACAATGGAATGGTTTAGAGCAGTGGTCTCCAAACTGCAGCCCTGAGGCTGGATGTGGCCCTTTGCTCGCCTTTTATCTGGCCCTTGAGGCATTATTCCTGCCACTAACACCAGCAATGGGGCACTATTCCTTTCACTCACACCAACAATGGGACATAATTCCTTCCACTGACACCAACTATTAATCCCCCTAATACCAAAGATTGGGCATTGTTTACTCTCACTGGGCACAATCTGGACCCCCTAAAGTTTAAAGGACAGTAAACTGGCCCTTTCTTTAGAAAGTTTGGAGACCCCTGTTTGGAGACCCCTGGTTTAGATCAAAGCATATTCATGTGTTAGAATGGCCCAGTCAAAGTCCAGGCCTAAATCCAATTGAGAATCTGTGGCAAGACTTGAAAATTGCCGTTCACAGACGCCCTCCATCCAATCTGACAGAGCGCGAGCTATTTTGAAAAGAATGGGCAAACATTTCACTCTAGATGTGCAAAGCTGGTAGAGACATCCCCAAAAAGACTTGCAGCTGGAATTGCAGCGAAACGGAGTCCTACAAAGTATTGACTCCGGGGTCTGAATACAAATGCACACCACACTTTTCACAGATTTATTTGTACAAAATGTTGAAATCCATTTATCATTTTCCTTCCACTTCACAATTATGTGCCACTTTGTGTTGGTCTATCACATGAAATCCCAATATAATAAATTTACATTTTTGGTTGTAACATGACAAAATGTGGAAAATACTTTCAAGGCACTGTATTGAACCTGGGGCTCCTTCCTCTACACCCAACAGGGTCTCCTCCCCTTCCCACTACTGACCTGTGCAACCATTTACCACCATTCACCGCTAACTGTAACAAATCTCTATTCCTTCTACCTATACACTGCGTATCTGTTGGTGTACAACCCGCCTGGTCCTTCCTGTACACAACAATGGTGCTCTTCTCCACTGATCTATCACCTCTAATCCGTCCGTACCTGTGTCCCCTCTACGTTTACACTGCTCGTCTGCCGGTGTCCTGCCCAGTCTGGAGCTTTTCCCTGTACACTCTTCATCTGTCTTCTTCCTCTACATACTGCTCATCTGCGACCAACAGTGGCTCTCTCCTTTCTTCTAGTCATTGTTACCTATATCCCCTCTGATCTGTCCCCCTTCCTTACACACTGCTCATCTGTCTGTATCCTTCCAACCTGGAGCTCCTCTCCCCACCCAGTGCTCACCTATGGCCAACAGTGTGACTCCTCTCCATTCCTGCCGCTAATCTGTGCAGTCCCTTTCCTCACAATGATCTATAGGTGTGTATACAGTCTCTATACCTTTCTGAATCTGCACATTCCGGTCTGTATCTCCTGTGTATACATACCGCTGATCTGTCCAAACTGAATCTCTGCTATAAACGCGCACCTACCTGCTTGTCACATTTCCCTTCTTACTGCTCTTTTGTCCAAGCTGCATCTCATCTCTCTTCCATGTAATCAAACTGTATCTGTATCCTGACCTCACTGTTAAGCCTCCAGTATACACCAACCAATGTTTCTTTTCTGAAAATACTGCTGTGTCTGTTCAAACGCTCTCCCTTCCAACTACTGATCTATCCTAACCTAGCTCCTCTCCCTACCCACTGCTCACCTCTACTGCCTGCATCTCCTCATTACCCACTACTGCTTTGTCCAATGTTTTCTAATCTATCCAGCCTTGTGTCCCCTCTCCCTACACCCTACACATCTGTTTGTACCTTGCCAGTCTGTTTTCCTGTATCCATCCTGGAGCACCTCTGCTTGCTCTCTTCCCTCTGTGGACCTGTATCACCTCCATGTACACTGTGCTGATTTGAACTGTCCACCCTACATCTCCTCTTGCTTCCCTGCTGCTGACCTACCCAGTGCTCATCTCCTCTTCTACCCTACTGCTAACCTGCCCACTGCTCATCTCCTCTCCATCCCTACTACTAACCTGCCCAGTGCTCATCTCCTTCCCTACTGCTAACCTGCCCATTGCTCATCTCCTTTCCTACTGCTAATCTGCCCAGTCCTCATCTCCTTCCCTGCTGCTAACCTACCCAGTGCTCATCTCCTCTTCTACCCTACTGCTAACCTGCCCATTGCTCATCTCCTCTCCATCCCTACTGCTAACCTGCCCAGTGCTGATCTCATCTCCTTCTTTACTGCTAACCTGTCCAGTCCTCATCTCATCTCCTTCCCTACTGCTAACCTGCCCATTGCTCATCTCCTCTCCATCCCTACTGCTAACCTGCCCAGTGCTGATCTCATCTCCTTCTTTACTGCTAACCTGTCCAGTCCTCATCTCATCTCCTTCCCTACTGCTAACCTGCCCAGTGCTCATCTCCTTCCCTACTGCTAACCTGCCCAGTGCTCATCTCATCTCCTTCCCTACTGCTAACCTGCCCAGTGCTCATCTCATCTCCTTCCCTACTGCTAACCTGCCCAGTGCTCATCTCATCTCCTTCCCTACTGCTAACCTGCCCAGTGCTCATCTCATCTCCTTCCCTACTGCTAACCTGCCCAGTGCTCATCTCATCTCCTTCCCTACTGCTAACCTGCCCAGTGCTCTTCTCATCTCCTTCCCTACTGCTAACCTGCCCAGTCCTCATCTCATCTCCTTCCCTACTGCTAACCTGCCCATATCTCATCTCCTTCCCTACTGCTAACCTGCCCATATCTCATCTCCTTCCCTACTGCTAACCTGCCCAGTCCTCATCTCCTTCCCTACTGCTAACCTGCCCAGTCCTCATCTCCTCTCCTTCCCTACTGCTAACCTGCCCAGTGCTCTTCTCCTCTCCTTCCCTACTGCTAACCTGCCCAGTGCTCTTCTCCTCTCCTTCCCTACTGCTAACCTGCCCATATCTCATCTCCTTCCCTGCTGCTAACCTGCCCAGTCCTCTTCTCATCTCCTTCCCTACTGCTAACCAACGACCCTAGTACTGCCAGGTGGAAGTGCTAACCATTTAGCCACTGTGCTGCCTCTATGGCATTGTTTACTTCCACCATTGCCAGGGCATTTTCTACTCCCGCTGGCCACAGTCCGGCCCCCCTAGTATTTGAAGGGCAGTAAACTGGCCCTTTGTTTTGACCGTTTGGAGACCCCCTGTTCTAGGGGAATTGTATAGTCATTCAAGGTTACGTCGATCAGCTCTTATTTTATCACAAGGTTTGGCCTTGAGTAATTTAGGTATTAAGCTGATAAATGTGGGTTTCCTGCAAAACAAAGAGGTTTACCATGTCTTTTCCTTCTTACTTGTAATATTTAAAGGTACAATAGGTGGATGATATTTATTTGTCAGAGTTTACAGAACCTAGAATATGAGTTGTGTTCTCCATGGTTATGGTTCACCTTGTTTCACATTATTTGTGACCATGAAATTATTGGCTGCAATGTCCGCTTTGGTTGTAACGGTTCGGAGTTTTCTGCCCTGTAGACTGTTCTCAGCAGTGTAGCTTGTACTATGTGCTCTTTTTAAAGGCTGAGTTCGCCTTTGCAGAAAAAAATAATACATGCACATATTTTTGAAGTAGTCTTTCCTTCAGTAGTCTGGGAAGCACTGCACCCACGAAAAGTAGATCACAGGTGCAATGTAAGCTGAAGACATGTCCTCTGGCTTTCAGCCCATATTTTTGTACAGACTTTTTGTTTGAAAGCCAGAGGATATGTCAGTGGACTATGTCAGTACTCATCAGCCCCTCTGCAACCCATCGATACTGCAGGGCCATCTGCTGCAATGGAAGAAGGTACTTATACAGTGCCTTGAAAAAATATTCATACCCCTTAAACTTTTCCACATTTCTATTTGTAAACATATTTTTCACATATTTATTTGTAAAATCTGTTTGAAAACCATTTATCATTTTCCTTCCACTTCACAATTATGTGCCACTTTGTGTTGGTCTATCACATAAAATCCCAATAAAATACATTTAGGTTTTTGGTTGTAACATGACAAAATGTCGAAAATTTTAAGGGGTATGAATACTTTTTCAAGGCACTGTAGCTTTTTCATTCACAGGAATCTACTCTGCCTATACAGCCTTGCTGTTTATGAAACGTGAAACTGGAGAGGAAAACTGTCACGGGGAGGGAAGATCAGAGGGAGGGAAGACGAGCTGGAACTTTTTTTTTTTTTAAATCTATAATCCCTTTGCACACATGCCTGGAAATACGGCTTATCAATGGTGGGTGCTGTAGCGGCTACCAGCTGGGACTGGAAACATCAACAATGTTCGTATTCGCCAGCTTACCATGGATCTCCAATATGGTCCAA
This sequence comes from Staurois parvus, assembly GCF_062004578.1. NCBI lineage: Eukaryota > Metazoa > Chordata > Amphibia > Anura > Ranidae > Staurois > Staurois parvus. The sequence continues at coordinate 6,887,066 of NW_028317983.1, forward strand.
AAAGGTTTTTATTGCAAAAAGATCACATCACAAAACAACATGCAATGTTTCCCGAGCCACGCAGGACCCCTTCATCAGGCATGTGATCAGGGTGCAACAATGACTATACAGAATATATATACATAAACCACCATTTAAAACCAAGAACGTATCGCCCCCCCCATCATCTGACATCTCATGGCGTCACAATTCCTTCAAAATAAACAAAATATGGTTATAAAGAGTCTCAGTGCTGTGTGTATAAACCTCCATGTGCCAAAAATGACCTTATGCCAAGTGCAGCAGTTGTGGTACTAATATATGTTGCCGATCGGGCACACTAGCCAGATGTGCCCGATTGAGGATTGTTAGCAGGACTCAGTGTTGCCATTGCTAAACAATGGAGGGCGGCCACCAATCCAGGTATGCCTTGCGTGGCGCATAAGCACACGGCTATTTAACGGTAGGACATAGGCCGCTGTCATCATGGAAACACATGACGTGGGTTTGCTTGTCTGGCCAGGGGCAGGCTAAGCTCCAGAGAAGGAGCTGAATAGATGCCAGGAACAGTGCAGAAAAAAAAAGTGAAAATAAAATGGAAAATGAAAGCATTACCAAGTCCAAGAATTGGAAAACGGAAAAAAGGGGAAAGAAAAGAAAACAGAAAAAAAAGGGGGGGCAGGAAAAAATAAAAGGAAGAGATCAAAACAAGAATAATGAAAATAAAATATAAAAAATAATATAAAATATAATACAATAGGAGAAAATGATAAAAGGAAATAATAAATCGCAAACCAAGATACAGTGTGAAAAAGGTATGGAAAAAAAAATAAAGTTGGGGGAGCTGGGGGGGAAAATGCAGGGGAGAAGCAGAAAAAAAGGGGGGATTTGGTAGTATGGGTGAAGAAAAAAGGGGGGAGAGAATGGGGTAGAGGAGAGACTGGGGGGGAGAAAAAATGAAAGAAGGGGGGGGAGAGCAGAATAGAAGGGAGGGAGGGGGAAGAAACCTGCTTGCCCCTAAGGACTAAAAGCATTACATAACACTTCATCAGAATTTAGCTCAGTGGAACAACGTATGCGGCTACATCAAGTGAAATTATCGTCGCCCTGCTCAGGGAACGTGATTTATTAAAAAGGAGTGGAGTTGGGGCTGCGTAGTCAGGCCAATATTCATATAGTGGGCAAAGAGAGGAAAGAAAGGAAAAGAGAAATAAGGCAGACATAGTGAAAAAATAGTATTGACTACAAAACCTAAAACATATCCGACCTTGCATGTCTGTGTCAAAGGAAAACTGGTATCAGGGAGAAATTGAAAAAGTAATGTATATTATCTACTGTCAAGAAAACCTGTAAATGACAGATTGTTGTTAAGACCACCGGGTTGTACTGTGTCCAGCGTGTATATCCAGTAGGCCTCACAGCGATGGAGTAATCGTTTGCGATCACCTCCCCTGACGGGCTGTTTGGCATGTTCGATCACCATCCCCTGTAGCTCATGCATTTTTGGTGTGTAGATGTCACAAATGCACAGCTACAGGCTTACTAAGATCAATCTGTTCGCCCATCTCTGTTTTGCCAAGGCGGTCCTATTATTGCATCTGTGCTTTTGAAACCATTTCTTAAACGGACCTATTGTCTTGCCAGTGTAGGTCAATGCACAAGGGCATTTAAGAATGTAAATACAGAAATCAGTCTTGCAATTAAAATAGTCCTGTATTCGATATTGGTTACCCCCGTGTGGGTGTGAAAAAAACTTGCCACAAATGAGTGAGTTGCATACATTGCCACTGAAACATTTGTAGCAACCCTTCCTGTATGAACTGATCCCTAAGGCTACTTTCACATTGCTCTGCCGCAAAAAGGTGTTTTTTACTGCGCTTTCCGAGCATTTTTAAAGGACATGTGACTTAAAAAATGCTTCTCAGGGGTGTTTTTGAAGTGCTTTTCAGGCCTTTTCCATTGATTTCACTGGGAAGAGGCGTTTTTGGGGTGTTTTTTTTTTTTTTTTCCAATTCCCCAAACGTGCCAGAAAGATGCTGCAAGCAGGAGTTTTTACACCGCACAGCAAGCGCAATGCCTCAGTGTGAAAACATACATAGATGTTCACATACATAGAGAAGTGTTTTTCTTGAGCTTTTCAGGCGCTTTTTCTTACCGCAAAAATGCTTAAAAAATGCTTAAAAAACCCCTCAGTGTGAAAGTAGCCTTTAGGCCTACTTTCACACTGATCCGCCACAAAAAACACATAGGCGCTTTTGCCGCACTTTCTGAGCATTTTTTAAGGACATGTGCCTTAAAAACTGCACCAAAAACGCTTCTTGGGTGTTTTTGAGGCACTTTTTAGGCTTTTTCCATTGATTTCAATTGGATGTGTTTTTTGGGGTGTTTTTTATTTTTTTTTAGCTCCCCAAACATGCCACAAAGATGCTGCAAGCAGGAGTTTTTACACTGCACCGCAAGCGCAACGCCTCAGTGTGAAAACATACATAGATATACATTCACATACATAGGGAAGCGTTTTTCTTGAGTTTTTCAGGCACTTTTTTTAACGCAGAAAGGCCTCAGTGTGAAAGTAGCCTTAGTGTCTTGCCACGCTTGTATGCCATCATGGGTTTCACCTTAATACTAGGTGCTAAAGTGCCATCTGCCTGTAAAATGTTGAAATTCCGTTCTACCGCCTGTTTAATCCCAACAGAATCCCGGTTAAACGTATGGACAAACAATAGGCGATCGATCGGAATACTTCTAGATAGTTAAAGCTTTGCCTAGAGCACGATTTAGCACCTGAGCAGGGTATCCCCGATCTAAAGACTTGGTACATTATCTCAAGTTGTTGCCTATCATCAGTGTTTGAGTAAATATGTGTAACCCTGGTAAATTGCGAAATGGGCAAGTTCCTGCGTAGATGAGCAGGATGTGCACTATGAAAGTGGAGTAATGTGTTTCTATCCCTGGGTTTAGTACAAAGGGATGTAACAATGGTACCGTGGGTGTTGGGGATCAGTACATCAAGAAAAGCGATCTGGCATGCTGAAATTTCAGAGTTAAACTCTATCCTTGGAAACGCATCATTCTGGAAGTCAACAAATATTATGACTGCCAGACCTTTATAAGAAAGATGTTATCTATATACCTCATCCAGCCCTTCACATGCTCAGTGAACAAAGTGGATGGGTATATGTGACATTCCTCCAAGAAACCTACAAACAGGTTTGTAAATGAGGGCGCCGCTGAGCTACCCATGGCAGTACCTCAGATTTGTGTGCATGTCTTGCCCTCAAATTTGAAATGATTATTCATTCACAGGAATCTGCTCTGCCTACACAGCCTTGCTGTTTATGAAACGTGAAACTGGGTGCAGGGAGAGTAACCCCCATCCACTATCAAAGGGAGGGGGGGAATCAGAGGGAGGGCAGACAGGAGCTGGAACATGTTACATGTTCCAAAGGTGAACTTATCCTTTAAAGTATTAGTAGTAAAGGTGAAGCATTTTTTTTTCTCACTTCAGAGGGTTAGTTCACCTTTTCCAAAAATTTGCCTATGCATGTAAGGGATGTCTGTAAATTATAACACATTGTGCAGCTCTGGCTAAAGTGGAATAATGCCATTCCTGAAGTTGTAGAGACATCACAGAAGCGAGCTCTTTCTTTGATTCAAACCCCATGCATGCGCTCTCTCTCCCGTATCACAGGCAGTCTGAGCTCAGCAGTGTTGCAGTGGAGAAGAGAGCGGACTGCGCATTGACAGGGGTTTGAGAGTCACATTTTGTGATGGTGGGGGTCAGCAATACTGTAGCAGCAACTTTGGGAATACCAGGTAAACTCCGGACACGAACTTGAGGAAAACAAACATTTTATTTACCAGCTGGGACTTAGCTAGACCGTATCTGTAAAGCTAAGTGGCTTGAAAAACATCTCACAGGGTATACATATTAACAGATTTCATCACAATGCATATTTTTCCTCTTTCACTTTCTGTACATTCAAAAGGCTTTCTAAACTGCGCAAAATATAGCCTTGAATACCAGTTCCAGGCTGGAACACATTACTTCACAGAAAATAAGGGAGGGGGGAAGTGAGCTGGTGACCTTGCTTTTGCAAATAGAAGCTGCTAAAATAGTTCGTTTTTAAAGGGAAACTCTGCAATATCTGGATGCTGCTACAGTACCAGCTGGGAGTGTCTTAGGAACAAATCAGGACAAGGGGACACCATCTGTAACATAACCGATCCAAACTGCGCTTGACTACTTCCCTTAGAATACCGCTTCCCCGTCCGAACACCGACAACAGACACCACAGCCGACCATACAAGACTAGACGACACCAGTCTTGAAGTAAACCAGGAGGTAGACTAGTTTATTTTAACACAGATACAAGATATATACACTCACGGGACAATCCCCCCTCCCTGCATAATGACACAGGGTGGGGCAATACATTTAGTAACAAGAGACACACAGGTATTCAAACTTCCCACCAGCAGACAGTCCCATCAGGAGAGAGGGCTGCTGGAGACACCCCCACCCCCACCCTATTCACTAAGCTAATACACATAAACACACATCCCATAATAGTTTTCTCCCAAGCCAGACACACAATAGAACAATGGGATGCAGTCACATAACCTCAAACAATCAACAACCCCCCCCACCCCAATATTAGGACCGATCACCCTGTACCCCTAACAAGCACAGGGTGACTTACACATAAGAGGGATATGGGGAGCTGAAACAGGGGTCTCCCCAGCTCTCCATAGTGAGCTGGTTTCCATGGGCTCCCCACCCAAAGTAACTCCCGTCACACCAACTATAAAAATTTTTTGGTCAGGCTTCAGGGGGTACATAATTGGCCTACAGATATATCAAGGGCATTATCCAACTTTTTGTCAGAGCTGTACAGTTTGCTTTTATCTACAGGCACCCTTTACCTGCGTAGGCAGCTGTTTGGTAAAGGTGAACTATCCTTTTAATGCATTCTGGAAGAATTCCTCTCTTATAGAAATGCTCTTCTCCCGTTGCCCAGCCCAAGAAATAGACTCCAGAATCTTGATACATGTGCAAAAGCACCTGTAATAGGCCTGAAAAAAACCCCCCAAAAACGTTCAAAATCACGAGGAGTACGCTCTGCTTGGGTGTGAATGCGGGCTAAACTGTTGCTTTGAAGAAGTGTATGTGCTGCCTGTTCAGTGACTTCTGGCTGCAGAAACTTCCCTCTGATAGTTTTGTTGGCTGCGCCAGAAGGCCTCATTCTGCATGTGACACATTTCCATGGAAACCATGCTGGTTCTTTTCATCAAGTTTGGTCCCTTTTGCTGCAAATGCAGAAATATTTGTATTTGTCTGTTAACAATATGGAAATGATTCCTTGTAATTAGAAATGAATTTCTGGCACTATTCATCTGGTCCATTTCACTGCGCAGTAGCTACCAATTTTTACTTTATATAACCACTTCAGCTCCAGGCTTTTTCTGGCACTTTTGTTTACATATAACAATCAGGTTTTTTATTTTGCTAGAAAATTATTTTAAACCCCAAGACATATACATTTTTAAAACCGAGGCCCTAGAGAATAGATTGGTGGGTTTTTGCAATTTTTTTTTATCTCACTTGGAATTTGTGCAGCGGGTTTTCAAATGCATTTTGTGGGGAAAAAATACACCTTTTTTGAAGTTCAATGCAAAAAAACACAATACATAACTCACATTTTTGTAAAATCTAAAGGATGATGTTACGTCGAATAAATAGATACCAAACATGCCACGCTTTAAACTTGTGCACGCACGTGCAACAGTGACAAGCGGTATAAATTTTACTATCCATGGGTGATTAAAAGCCTTTACAAGTTACCACTTTAGATTTAAAGTGGATGGCTGGTGCTAAATTTACTGCCCATGGTCTGATGCGTGCTGGGGGCACTTTGATTTAAAAAAATGTTTTTTTTTTACACTATCACTTTAAAAAAAATTTTTTTTTTTTTTTTTTTTTAATCACTTTTATTGCTGTCAGAATGTAAACATTCCTTGTGGCAGGTACTCTTTATGGTGTAAATCCATCCTTTGCCCACAGCCCTGGTTCACATATATGCGGTTGTGCGGGTCGCGTTTTGCACGACATGAGAGCCCATTCATTTGAATGGACTCCCGTGACACACAGGCAAGAAGTCCCTGCACTTCTTCTGCAAACGCAGCCCGCACGGGAACCTCGGTTCACAGTACGGTTGCGTTTTCCAGTGTGGGCGGCGTGCCATTAGAACTAATGGCACCTGACCGTGGGTCCGCATTCCTCTGTGCACGGATTTTTGTGCAGATCCGCAGCGGCACCACCCGCACATACGTGAACCTAGCCTTAAAAGCATTCAATCACACCAAGATTATTTGCGTTGGTTGTTTCTGAGTACATTGGAAGTAATGTCGGGTTATCGCTTCCGGATTACTATTTACCCTTTGAGGGCCAAGGGACGTATTTGTCCCATATTTGTAATTGCGTGTATCATCTGATTAAGAACTTAAAACTCTTCTTTTTTTTGGTTTGAGTCAAAATATTAGTTCTTATCAACAAACAACAAATGGATCTAGCTTTTTGCCAATTATTTCATGAAATGGCTTAGTTACAGCAACTGAAGTGTACGAACTTTAAAAACAAAAAGATTGATTCTTTTGGCATTCCAAAACCTTACGGTCCTCAAAGGGTTAACCTGATCCGTTGTTTGTTCGGCTTTGTGACTAGCCAGCGACAGTGCCGGATAGTCAATATGGACTTGCAGTGGGACAGGAGATCCTGTTGAAGCCATGGGAGGAAGGGGGGACTGCCCCTCCTGCTCCTTGTAATAGTGATTGAGCAGCTAGTTAGCTGCTGCGATTACCATTATAAGAAAGCCAACCGTCGGCTGTCAATAATGCTACCAGATGATGTCTGCAGTGTATGCGCATGGGAGTCATGCGCCCCAGCATGCAGTCACTGCAGATCAGTACACATTCTATAGAAGATTGCTAAAAGGTTGTGAAGTTTGATTTTATGTTAGAAGAGATATAGCATGTCCCCTGCAAAAAAAAAGTTGCCTGCTTACAATTATTTTTCTTTTGCTTTAACCTTCATTCCATTCAGTAACCAACATTAAAGTTGATTAGTGTAATCAAGTATACTGACCACTCATGACAACACGCTGTGTAAAGCCTAGTACACACGATCAGAACATCATATGAAACGTCACTTTCAAAGCAATCGTACGATAATCTGATCATTGGTACACACAGGGATGTTATTATTATTATACAGGATTTATACAGCGCCAACGGTTTGCTCAGCGCTTTATGATATAACGGGAGGCAATACAGCAACAATACAGTTCAATACAAGAGGGATTTGAGGGCCCTGATCCTTGGAGTCTACAATCTAGGAGGGAGGGGTGAATGGTACAATCAGTAATAACTGTGGGGGATGGAGTGGTTGGAAGAGTAGAGGATTCCAGTATTAGCAGAGGGCGGGATAGGCTTCCCTGAAGAGATAGGTTTTCAGTGATCGCCTAAAAGTAAGAAGAGTAGGCGATAGTCTGATAGATTCGGGTAGGGAGTTCCATAGAATGGGTGACGCCCTGGAAAAGTCTTGGAGACGAGCATGGGAGGAGGAGATAAGGGAGCTAGAGAGTAGAAAGTCTTGCGAGGAGCGGAGAGTACGGTTTGGATGATATTTAGAGATAAGATCGGTTATGTAATTTGGGGCAGAGTTATGAATGGCTTTATATGTTATTGTTAATATTTTGAATTTTATCCATTGGGTAATTGGAAGCCAGTGGAGGGATTGGCAGAGGGGGGTGGCAGATACAGAATGGTTAGTAAGGTGGATGAGTCTGGCAGCAGCGTTCATGATATACTGGAGGGGGAATAGCCTGCGATGAGGTAGGCCAATGAGGAGGGAGTTACAATAGTCGAGGCGTGATATAACAAGGGAGTGGATAAGTTGCTTAGTGGTTTCCGGGGTTAGGAACGGTCGTATCTTGGAGATGTTGCGGAGGTGAAGTCTACATGTTTTCGTCAGCGATTGGATCTGGGGCTGGAAGGACAGATGGGAGTCTAGGATTACACCTAGTACCCTGGCATGAGGGGATGGACTGATGTTCAATATATATCGCCAGACATCCCAGACATGTAGTTCCAGGCTCCAGGAACGTAGTTTTTTTTTACCTTTAGCCCTGCAGCGGGCAAGCAGCAAGTCTCATCTGTCAGATGGAAGCATTTGGGCAGCAGCACTGCCACCCAATTGCTTCCACACAGCCTAAAGTGCCAAACTCCTTTCAAGTCCCCCCCACCCCCACATATACGTATGTATAAACGTGAAAGCACACGCTGTGGTGCCTACACATGAAAACGTAGATTGCGATACACATGTTATATATAGCCGCACACGCCAGAATGAGAGCACCAGAACTCCTCCTTAACTCTAAACTAATGATCTATAAAGGCCTTTAAAAGCGTCACCTATAGAAAATAAAGGGTACTAAAGTTTTTTGCTGCTTCACGAGCGCACGCAAATTTAAGGTTTGACATATTGGATATCTATTTACTCTATGCAACCTCGTCTTTTATATTTTACAAAAAATTTGATAATTTATTGCTATTCGTGCCCTGAAATTAACAATTGTATTTTTTACTGAAATTTTGCATTTCCTAGACCTTTGTGATTAATATCATGCGACATAAAACATTGGAACTACCGCTATTTTATTCTCTAGGGAGTCTGATTTCAGAAAATATTTAATGTTTGAGGATTCTGTGTCATCTTCAGGCCTAAAATGATTTTTTAAACGTGTGAAAAAAATGCAAAAACAGCTCTGGCAGCAAAAGGGATAAAGGATCCCCTTTCCTGATGATCACCCAGTCGGTGCTCATTATACTGCAAGGTCTCTCCCCTCCCTGCTAGTCCCCGGGGGCATTGCTGGAGACAGGCAGGGAGGGGAGGAGGAGATAAACAGCACATTGTTAAAAATATTAAATGTTTAATTCACCATAAAGCCTCTTGTTTTTAAAAGCCCCAGACACTTAAAGCAGATTTAAATATGGTTTTGGTTAAAAAAAACAAAACAATTTTTAGAAGGACAAGTAGATTGTCATGACGGACAAGTAGATTGGGGCCCCTATTTAAAGACAAGTAGTTTTTTTTCAAAAATGTCCACACCCCTGTACACAGCTTTTGTCTTAAATTATTCGAAAGGACACGCACGAAACTTCTTCTTGTACGATACCAGATCATACAATTTCCATATAATCAGTACAGTTTTCATGCGAGAATACAATACAGTACGTTACATCACGTTCAAATTTTTATTTGGTCATACAAGAATTTTCAGAACTTTAGTAACCTCTTAACTTTTGATATGAGACTACAGCCGTGGCCAAAAGTTTTGAGAATTGCACAAATATTAATTTTCACAAAGTCTGCTACTGCAGTGTTTTTAGTTCCATTTTGTCACACGTTTCTGTGGTATACTGAAGTATAATTACAAGCTTTTGATGTGTCAAAGGCTTTTATTGACAATTGCTTTAAGTTTATGCAAAGAATCGATATTTGCAGTGTTGACCCTTCTTTTGCAAGACTCCTGCAATTTGCCCTGGCAAGCTGTCAATCAACTTCTGGGCCACATCCTGACTGATGGCAGCCCATTCTTGTATAATCAATGCTTGGAGTTTTTCAGAATTTGTTGAAGGAGGGGGGTTGTTCATCTGCCTCTTGAGGATTGACCACAAGTTTGACCCCATGGGATTAAGGTAACCTTATGGCAAGGTGCTCCATCATGCTGGAAAAGGCATTGCTCGTCACCAAACTGTTCCTGGATGGTTGGGGGAAGTTGCTCTCAGACGTTGTTTATGTACCATTCTTTATTCATGGCTGTGTTCTTAGGCAGAATTGTGAGTGAGCCCATTCCCTTGGCTGAGAAGCAACCCCACACATGAATGGTCTCAGGATTCTTTACTGTTGGCATGACACAGGACTGATGGTAGCACTCACCTTTTTCTTCTCCAGACAAGGTTTTTCCAGATGCCCCAAACAATCGGAAATGGGATTCATCAGAAAAAATGACTACCCCAGTCATCAGCACACCAATGCCTGTACCTTTTGCAGAATATCAGTCTGTCCCTGATGTTTTTCCTGGAGAGAAGTGGCTTCTTTGCTGCTTTCTCTGACACCAGGTCATCCTCCAAAAGTCTTCGCCTCACTATGCATGCAGATGTACTCACACCTGCCTGCTGCCATTCCTAAGCAAGCTCTGCACTGGTGGTGCCCTAATCCCACAGCTAAATCAACTTTAGGAGACGGTCCTGGCGCTTGCTGGATGTTCTTGGGTGCCCTGAAGCCTTCTTCACAACAATTGAACCTCTCTCCTTGGAGTTCTTGATGATCCAATAAATGGTTGATTTAGGTGCAATCGTAGTAGCAGTAATATCCTTACCTGTGAATCTCTTTTTGTGCAAAGCAATGATGACTGCACACATTTCCTTGCAGGTACATTAATATTTGTGTCATTCTCAAATTTTTGGCCAGGGCTGTAGCATGCAAAAAAAATGGGGCTTACAGAGTAGAAGTCTGTCAGGCTGTCATGTCACTGTGGGGCTGGGGAAGGAAAGTAAGCTGAACTAGTGGAATGAAGATGCTTCCTGATGTAAAATGTCTCCACAGTGTCATCAGCTGTGTGTGTGTGTGTGTGTGTGTGTATATATACAGTGGGGCAAAAAAGTATTTAGTCAGCCACCAATTGTGCAAGTTCTCCCACTTAAAAAGATGAGAGAGGCCTGTAATTGGCATCATAGGTAGACCTCAACTATGAGAGACAAAATGAGAAAAAAAATCCAGACAATCACATTGGCTGATTTGGAAAGAATTTATTTGCAAATTATGGTGGAAAATAAGTATTTGGTCACCTACAAACAAGCAAGATTTCTGGCTCTCACAGACCTGTACCTTCTTCTTTAAGAGGCTCCTCTGTCCTGCACTCATTACCTGTATCAATGGCACCTGTTTGAACTTGTTATCAGTATCAAAGACACCTGTCCACAATCTCAAACAGTCACACTCCAAACTCCACTATGGTGAAGACCAGAGAGCTGTCGAAGGACACCAGAAACAAAATTTTAGACCTGCACCAGGCTGGGAAGACTGAATCTGCAATAGGCAAGCAGCTTGGTGTGAACAAATCAACTGTGGAAGCAATAATTAGAAAATGGAAGACATACAAGACCACTGATAATCTCCCTCGATCTGGGGCTCCACGCAAGATCTCACCCCGTGGGGTCAAAATGATCACAAGAACAGTGAGCAAAAATGCTGGGTCTTCCAACATGACAATGATCCCAAACATGGCACCCGGGCAACGAAGGAGTGGCTTCGTAAGAAGCATTTCAAGGTCCTGGAGTGGCCTAGCCAGTCTCCAGATCTCAACCCCATAGAAAACCTTTGGAGGGATTTGAAAGTCCGTGTTGCCCAGCGACAGCCCCAAAACATCACTGCTCTAGAGGAGATCTGCATGGAGGAATGGGCCAACATACCAGCAACAGTGTGTGCCAACCTTGTGAAGACTTACAGGAAACGTTTGACCTCATCATTGCCAACAAAGGATATATAACAAAGTATTGAGATGACCTTTGGATATTGACCAAATACTTATTTTCCACCATAATTTGCAAATAAATTCTTTCCAAATCAGCCAATGTGATTGTATGGATTTTTTTTCTCATTTTGTCTCTCATAGTTGAGGTCTACCTATGATGCCAATTACAGGCCTCTCTCATCTTTTTAAGTGGGAGAACTTGCACAATTGGTGGCTGACTAAATACTCTTTTGCCCCACTGTGTGTGTGTGTACAGTTGCAAGAAAAAGTATGTGAACCCCTTGGGATTACGTGGAGTTTTGCATGAATTGGGCATAAAATGTGCTCTGAACGTCATCTAAGTCACAACAATAGAAGAACACAGTCTGCTGAACATAATACTACACAAACATTAGATGTTGCCATGGTTTAATTGCACATAACATGTAAACATTCACAGTGCAGGGAGGAAAAAGTATGTGAAGCCCTAGCTTAATGACTTCTCCCAGAGCTAATTGGAGCCAGGAGTGAGCCAACCTTGACTCCAATCAGTGCGATGATATTGGATGTGTTGCTGACAGCTGTCCTGCCCTTAAAAAACACACACCTGTTTTGGGTTTACTGGTTTCAAGAAGCACTGTCTGATGTGAACCATGCCTCGCAGAAAAGAGCTATCAGAAGACCTACGATCAAGAATTGTTGACTTGCATGAAGCTGGAAAGGGTTACAAAAGTATCTTCAAAAGCTTTGATGTTCATGTGTCCACGGTAAGACAGACTGTCTACAAATGGAGAAAGTTTAGCACTGTTGCTACTCTCCCTAGGCGTGGTCGTCCTGTAAAAATGACTGCAAGAGCACAGCGCAGAATGCTGCATGAGGTAAAGAAGAATCCCAGAGTGTCAGCTAAAGACCTACAGAAATCTCTGGCACATGCTAACATTTTTGTTGACACATCTACAATAAGGAAAACATGAAACAAGAATGGAGTACATGGGAGGACACCACGGAGGAAGCCATTGCTGTCCAAAAAGAAGATTGCAGCACGTTTGAAGTTTGCAAAAGAGCACCTGGATGTTCCACAGCACTACTGGCAGAATATACTGTGGACAGATGACACCAAGATTGAGTTGTTTGGGAAGAACACACAACACTATGTGTGGAGAAAAAAAGGCCCAGCACACCAACACCAAAACCTCATCCCTACTGTGAAACATGGCGGAGGGAGCATGATGGTTTGGGGCTGCTTTGCTGCCTCAGGGTCTGGACGGATTGTTGTCATTGATGGGAAAATGAATTCCAGAGTTTATCAAGACATTTTGCAGGAAAACGTACGACCATCTGTCCGCCAACTGAAGCTCCGCAGAGGATGGGTGATGCAACAGGACAATGATGACCCAAAGCATACAAGTCATTCAACAAAACAATGGCTGCAACAGCACAGAATACGCCTTCTGGAGTGGCCCAGTCAGAGTCCTGACCTCAACCCCATTGAAATGCTGTGGCATGACCTTAAGAGAGCGATTCACACCAGACATCCCAAGAATATTGCTACACTGAAACAGTTTTGTGGAGAGGAGTGGTCCAAAATGACTCCAGATCGTTGTGCAGGTCTGATCTGCAACTACAGGAAACGTTTGGTTGAGGTTATTGCTGCCAAAGGAGGGTCAACCAGTTATTAAGTCCAAAGGTTCACATACTTTTTCCTCCCTGCACTGTGAATGTTTACATGTTATGTGCAATTAAACCATGGCAACATCTAATGTTTGTGTAGTATTATGTTCAGCAGACTGTGTTCTTCTATTGTTGTGATTTAGATGATGTTCAGAGCACATTTTATGCCCAATTCATGCAAAACTCCACGTAATCCCAAGGGGGTCACATACTTTTTCTTGCAACTGTATATATGTATGTGTGTGTATATATATATATATATATATACACACACACACACTCACACACACTATATTGCCAAAAGTATTGGTCGGCCTGCCTTTACACGCACATGAACTTGAATGCATCCCAGTCTTAGTCTGTAGGGTTCAATATTGAGTTGGCCCACCCTTTGCAGCTATAACAGCTTCAACTGTTCTGGGAAGGCTGTCCACAAGATTTAGGAGGGTGTCTATGGGAAGGTTTGACCATTCTTCCAGAAGTTGTGAAGTCAGGTACTGATGTCGGACGAGAAGGCCTGGCACGCAGTCTCCGCTCTAAGTCATCCCAATGTGTTCTATCGGGTTGAGGTCAGGACTCTGTGCAGGCCAGTCAAGTTCCTCCACCCCAAACTCCTTCATCCATGTCTTTATGGACCTTGCTTTGTGCACTGGTGTGCAGTCATGTTGGAACAGGAAGGGGCCATCCCCAAACTGCCTGCCTAGGTGCTTAATTTTATACACCTGTGGCCATGGAGGTGATTGGAACAGCTATGTGTATGTCCAAAAGTTACTTTTGGCAATATAATGTGTGTATGTATATATGTGTATAATAAATATATATACATACACTACTGTATATTGCCAAGAGTAACTTTGCCAAACGAAACAATTCAAATGAATTTGATGTGCAAGTGCAAATTTAAGGAACTGCAACCATTTTCATATACAGTCCGTCCATTTTCAGGGGCTCAAATGTAGTTGGACAAATGAATATAATCAGAAATAAAATGTTAATTTGTAATATTTTCTTGAGAATCCTTTACTGTCAATGACTGTCTGAAGTCTGGAACCCATGGACATTACCAAAGACTGGGTTTCCTCCTTTCTGATGCTTTGCCAGGCTCTAACTGCAGCTGTCTTCAGTTGTTCTTTGTGGGTCTTTCTGCCTTTAGTTTTCCCTTCAGAAAGTGAAATGCATGCTCAATTGGGTTGAGATTAGGTGATTGACTTGGCCATTGCAGAATATTCCACTTTTCCCTCAAAAGCTCCTGGGTTGCTTTTGCAGTGTGTTTTGGATCATTGTCCATCTGTACTGTGAAGCACCGTCCAATCAACTTTGCTGCATTTGGCTGAATCTGGGCTGACAGTATATCTCTAAACACTGCAGAATTCATACGGCTTCTTCTGTCTTCTGTCACATCATCAATAAACACCAATGACCCAGTGCCACTGGAAGCCATGCATGCCCATGCCATCACACTGCCTCCACCATGTTTTACAGATGACATTGTGTGCTTTGGATCATGAGCTGTTCCAAGCCTTATCCACACTTTTTTTTTCTTCCCGTCATTCTGGTAAAGATTAATCTTAGTTTCATCCGTCCAAAGAATGCTTTTCCAGAACTGGTCTGGCTTTTGTAGATGTGTTTTGGCAAAGTTTAATCTGGGTTTTCTATTCTTCAGGCTTATGAATGCTTTGCACCTTGTGGTGGACTCTCTGTATTTGCTCTTGTGAAGTCTTCTCTTGATTGTAGACTTTTGCAATGATACGCCCACCTCCTGGAGAGTGTCCTTCACTTGTCTGGATGTTGTGAATGGGTTTTTCTTTACCACAGAGAGGATCCTGCGATCATCCACCACTGTTGTCTTCCATTCCTTTTTTTGTTGCTGAGCTCACCAGTGCGTTCTTCTTTCCTCAGAATGTACCAAACTGTTGATTTGGCCACTCTTTTGAACGCATGTTGTAGGTTCACAGCAATAGATTCCAAATGCAAATACCACACTTAGAATCAACTCCAGACCTTTTACCTGCTTAATTGATGAAGAAATAACAAAGGAGTAGCCCACACCTGGCCATGAAACAGCTTTTGATTCAATTGTACAATTACTTTTGGTCCCTTTAAAAAGGGGAATGACTACTCTTAAGAGCTGTAATTCCTAAACCCTTCCTCCAATTTGTATGTTGTAATTTTTTTATTGTGGGCTAAAGCCCAATTTTACACATACAAATAAGGGTGTAAATGCACCCATTGCAACATATACGTATACATAATAGGAAACAAAAAGTAATAACCAATTCAGACATAAGACTATGGCTAAATGGCAGGTAGCAGTAATTTAATGTAGTGATTAACAAAGTTTCAAGACAATCCAACTAATTTGCTATAAGAGGATTGATCCCAAATCTCCCAGACAGCTGTAAATTGGCCAGGGTAATCACCCGCTAAATAGATATTAGGAATGTTTTTTTTTTTTTAAAAAAAAGGGGTTTTATGGTGACTTAAACGTTTAATATTATCTCCTCCCCTCCCTGCCTGTCTCCAGCACCGCACTTGGGGACTAGCAGTGAGCAGAAAGACACCACACAGTGTAATGAGCACTGAGTGGGTGCTTGTCAGGAAAGAGGAGTGTCCGGCTTATCCTTTATCCCTTTCGCTGCCAAAGCCGCTTTTGCGTTTTTTGCACAAGATTTAAAAAATTATAATTTTAGGCCTGAAGATTACACAAAACCCCCAAACATGATATATTTTCTGAGACCCTAGAGAATAAAATAGTGGTAGTTCCAATTTTTTCTGTCGCATGATATTACCGCAAAATTTCAGTAAAAAATACAAGTTAGTTAATCTTAAGGCACAAAAATACATTACCCAATTTTTTTGTAAACTGTAAAAGATGAGGTTACAGCGAGTAAATAGATATCCAACATGTCAAACGTTAAATTTGCATGCGCTCGTGAAATGGCGACAAACTTCAGTACCCTTATTTTCTATAGTTGACGCTTTTAAAGCCCCTTCTAGGTCATCAGTATAGTGTACGGAGGAGGTCTGCACGGCGATATGTAACAGGTATTGCAAAGGACATTTTCATGCGTAGGCGTCCCAGCGTGTGCTTTTAGGTTTGTACGTGGGGGGGCTGAATTTTTTTGGGGGGCATGTTATGTGCTTGGGTGTAACTTTCATTTTTTTACAATTTTAAAAAATAAACTTTTTTTTTAATTCAATTTTGTTTTATCACATAGGGGACAATGTCCCCTATGTGATGATTTTTTAGTGACCGGTTCTATTTATTGAGACATTCGAGGTCTAAAATCTCCCTTGAATGTAATGCAGCGCACATCGCACTGCATTACATTCTTTCCCAGCCTCAATTGCCAGGAACCTTTCACCGGGGACCGGAAGTGACATCATAATGTTACTTCCGGGTCAGGACAAAAAGAGGAGAGGAGCGAAAGTGTTTGCTCTCCTCTTTCCCCTCTAGCCGCTGGCAATGAGCCAGTCCCGGGCCTGCAGATGGGCAAACAGAGCCTGGGAGACAGCGGGTGGGGGGGAGCTTCACACAGAGGGGGCGAAGAGGCTGGCACTGTGTGGAAGCATTCGGACAGCAGCGCTGCTGTCCGAATGCTTCCACATGACAGGTAAAAAAAACTACCTGCCCGGCGCCTGGAACTACATGTCCCGGGTGTCGGGCGATAGGAATTCAACATCCCTGTACATGTAGGAGAGAAATGTCAGATTAGGCTTGGTAAGCAAATGGTTAAATAATCAGTCCTCCCAAAGTGTTTCCTGGATGCTGGAGATTTATATCCCCTAGAAGGCTCATAAGAATGCTGGTAATGAACAACTCAGGTCTGCACACCTCACAGCCATTAAAAGGGAATCCCAGTCTACTTTTTTTAATCTCAATAAGGTAAATGTAAAATAAATTACAAATAAAAAGTAAGCCAAAGGGTGGTGCGGAGCAGAAGCAAGAACTATTGTGAGGAGACCCTTCTGCTTGAGCCTCAGGAGGTATAAGGAGTCCCATGGGTAACTCGGCCAACCAGATGCTATTTTTAGCTGAAATACCACATTTGGATGGATGATCCTTTTGTAGCTTTCCAACCTATTTGACTGAATGTTCAGATGGTTACCTACATTGAATAAATTGTTTCTTTTGTTTTATCATGTTTTGCAGGTGTCCATTATGAACATGACTTAATAACAACATGCTACAGCATTGATCAAATGCTTCAAAGAAACAAGATTTGAGAAACGTTGGGACTTCAGAAAGGTGGTCACAGGCCTCTGTACCACCACAACTACGCAAGACTTTGTATTTGTATTTCACAACACAATGGCGAGTAAACGAAAATCAACAACTCCTTGCATGGTGCTTGCAAGCGAGCACGATCCTGATGTAGAAATGAATTCCGACGCTGAGGAAGGTCCACCGTTGGTAACAAGCATGGAGAATCCTGCTCCAGAAAGCGCTGTGCCTGAGGGGGTGACAAAGGATGGAGATGCACTTGAACCTAATGATTCAGACAATCAGCCAAGTAAAATAGTTGAAGGTGGTTATGAATGTAAATATTGTTCATTTCAAACTCCGGACTTAAATATGTTTACCTTTCATGTAGATTCTGAGCATCCCAACGTTGTACTAAATTCTTCCTATTTTTGTGTGGAGTGTAATTTTCTCACTAAACGGTATGATTCGCTTTCAGAGCACAACACGAAGCACCATCCCGGGGAGGAGAACTTTAAGTTAACCATGGTTAAACGCAACAACCAGACCATTTTCGAACAGACTGTTAACGATCTGACCTTTGATGGCAGTTTTGTCCAAGAGGAGAACCAGGAACAGCCAGAGTCTAACTCTTCTGCGATTTCAATCAGTAAAACTCCAATAATGAAAATAATGAAGGAAAAATCTGAGAAGAAAAGAATCACTGTACCACAGAATGCAGGAGAAGATGGAGTAGAGGAGAAAGAAAATATAGAAAGTGATCCAAAGGTGAAACCAACAGAAGAGCCCAAGACTGTTCCAGTTGTAACAGAACCTGTAAAAACAAATGCTACAATTATTACCCGCACCCAGGAGTTACCAAATCCAGTTGTAGCGCCTGCTACTGTACTTCAGCCTGGGCTGGCACAGGTTATCACAACTGTTCAAGCGCAGCAAAATATCCTTTCAAAAGTCTTAATACCTGTCAACAGCATTCCAACATACAATGCAGCATTAGACAGCAATTCTCTTCTGCTAACTAACTACAACAAGTTTCCATACCCAACTGTTTCGGAGATATCCTTTCTTGCTGCTCAAACTAAATGCACAGAGGAGCAAATTAAAATCTGGTTCTCAGCCCAGCGACTAAAACATGGTGTTAGTTGGACACCAGAAGAAGTAGAAGATGCACGAAGGAAGCAGTTTAATGGCACGGTGCATACCGTCCCTCAGACAATAACTGTGATTCCTGCACATATTTCAGCAGCCACTAATGGCCTGCCTTCTATTCTGCAAACGTGCCAAATAGTTGGACAGCCTAGCCTTGTTCTCACCCAAGTTGCAGGAACAAATGCACTACCAGTGACTACTCCAATAGCACTGACCGTGGCTGGTGTCCCGAGTAATGCACATCTCCATGCAAGCCAAATTCCGCAGGTACATCCTGTCACTGAAACAAAAAGAATTGCTGCCATCCCAAGTCCACATCTCCCAAAGCAAGAGCCCACCTTGATAGCCGATATTTTCGGTTTGCGTGCAAAGAAGACAAAAGAACAGTTAAACGCTCTAAAAATGAGCTATCTGAGGAACCAATATCCTCACAATAGTGAAATTGAACGACTTATTAGATTAACAGGCTTAACTAAAGGAGAAATTAAAAAATGGTTTAGTGACACTCGGTATAACCAAAGAAATTCCAAAGGCAGTCATGGTATGCATTTCAGCAGTGACCCTAGTGGTACCATCATTATTGACTCTAGCGATGAAATAAGCGAATCCCCAACCTCTGGAGTAATAACTTCTCCGCGTAGGCAAAGTTGGAACCCATTCCCAGATTTTACTCCCCAGAAATTCAAAGAAAAGACTGCGGAACAACTGCAGGCTCTTGAAGAAAGTTTCCTTGGCAGCTCAGTGCCATCAGATGAGGAGTTGGGTAAGTTAAGAGTTGTCACTAAACTTACGAAGCGAGAAATTGATGCCTGGTTTGCAGAAAAAAGGAAATCGATGGGAATAAAAGAGGATCCCGGTGTCTTCAATGAGGGTCTAAACCAGGAAATAAAAGAAGAATTGGATGAGGCTTTGGTTGCAGCAAAAATGGCGAAAAAGACTCCTGATCAGTTGACACTGCTTAAAAATGCCTTTATTCGTACACAATGGCCAAATCCAGCAGAATATGACCAGCTGGTACAAGAAACTGGACTGGCTAGAAGTGACATTATTGGGTGGTTTGGAGATACCAGGTATGCTGCTAAAAATAATCATCTGAAGTGGTTCTATGAGTATCAAATGTCCAAAACGACCAGTTCAACAGTTATGAATGGGCAAAGTAATACACGTAGAAGGGGGAGAGGCAGACCCAGGGGTAGAGGACGCGGCAGGCCTAGAGGTCGGCCAAAAGGACGGAGGACGAACAGCTGGGAGAGGCCACCTCCACCAGTGAAGCATAAGACTGGAAGAGCACTGCTGAAAGACTACTATTTAATGAATAAATATCTCAATGAGGAGGACTTGGACGAATTGGTTTCCAAATCTCAGATGGGTTACGAGCAGGTGAGGGAGTGGTTTGCCGAGCGGATGCAAAGAGAAGATGCAGGTTTGGATCCCTTTGTAGACGATGATGAAGATGATGAAAACCTGTTAGATGAGTTGGATGATGAAGAAGAAATTGAATCTGATGACAGCGACACTTGGGAGCCCCCAAAACATGTCAAGCGCAGGCTTTCAAAATTGGAGGAGAATTGACAAGTAAGTAAATGCCTATAAAATTCTTACTAGCGGTGACCAGGACCAATAGAGCAGTGAATCTCCCTAATGGAGACACAGACAACCGTAAACTTGACAGGGTTTTTTTTTTTTATAACCCTTCATGACTTTATTCAAAACAAAGAAAATCTTAGCTTTAGATGCTTTCATATTACCATATGAATTAAGCCGATTAGCCTCTTCAAACAATCAGTTTCACTTAAGCCAGCTATAGATGGTTCAAATCTCAGCCGGTTTAGCAGAGACCGGCCTGGATTCGATCCATCTATGGGCACGCTGCTTGTACATCGATTGATTTGGGTACAACCAGCATGTCGGATTTTTAGCATGCTATTATTGCCAGTGGCTGTAGCCTCTAGCAGTAATTATTGTGTTTTTTTGTTTTGTTTTTTCCCTGCAACTCGTGGAATATGAAACGTTGGGTTTACATATACTTTAACTCTTGGACACTGAAAATCCAAAATCTTTTATTCCAGTGTTTCTGGTTTACCTTGGCTTCGTCATTCACCATTCTTCTCTAATAATGCATCAGGAGGCATTAAACCCCTTTGTGAAGGTCATAGCAGATGTGCAGACTTCAGCACCTTATTTTTTGATATTTACTGTCAGGTGGCCGTAAGCAGCAGTTGTGGGTCTTGGGGAAGTTTTCATGGAGGTTGTGGACTGTTCATATGCCTTACAGCCCACTTCGTGTCATGTGCATGAGCCCTAAAATCATAACTTTTCCACCTCCGTTTCACCTGTTGCCCCTGTTAAGGGGAGATTTCAGAGTTCATCGTAGACTTTTTCATTTATATTATCTCAAATGTTGCAGTAAAAGCGAGACTGTGGTGAGTAGGAAATGATGAAAACCAATATATTTTTATATTTCCCCTAGGTTAACCACTGCACTGAGGTGAATGCCTGGGTGCTCACCCACAAAGAAATCCATAGAAATCCAAAACGGGTATAGAGGCGTTCAGGATCTTGTAGTGGAGATAAAGCAACAGTGGTATATTGTCAATAAATGCTGCTGCCTTGATTTATTTTTGCTGCAAAACCTGTCAGTGTCTCTATACTAGTTTTGGAGATTTCGCTCTCGTTTCTCTCTTGCTTTCTCTCTTGCTCCTCTTTCTGCTTCTCTTTCTCTCTCTCGCTTCTCTTTCTCCCTCTCTCGCTTCTCTTTCTCCCTCTCTCGCTTCTCTTTCTCCCTCTCTCGCTTCTCTTTCTCCCTCTCTCGCTTCTCTTTCTCCCTCTCTCGCTTCTCTTTCTCCCTCTCTCGCTTCTCTTTCTCCCTCTCTCGCTTCTCTTTCTCCCTCTCTCGCTTCTCTTTCTCCCTCTCTCGCTTCTCTTTCTCCCTCTCTCGCTTCTCTTTCTCCCTCTCTCGCTTCTCTTTCTCCCTCTCTCGCTTCTCTTTCTCCCTCTCTCGCTTCTCTTTCTCCCTCTCTCGCTTCTCTTTCTCCCTCTCTCGCTTCTCTTTCTCCCTCTCTCGCTTCTCTTTTTCTCTTTCCTCTCGCTTCTCTTTCTCCCTCCTCTCGCTCTCTCTTGCTCGCACTCTCTTGCTCTCTCTTGCTCGCTCTCTCTCGCTCGCACTCTCTCGCGCTCTCGCTCGCACTCTCTCGCTCTCTCTCGCTCGCACTCTCTCGCTCGCACTCTCTCTTGCTCGGTCTCTCTCTTGCTCCTCTTTCTGCTTCTCTCTCTCGCTTCTCTTTCTCTCTCTCGCTGTCTCTCTCTCTCGTTCTCTCGCTGTCTCTCTCTCTTGCTCCTTTTTCTCTCTCGCTGTCTCTCTCTCTCGTTCTCTCGCTGTCTCTCTCTCTCGTTCTCTCGCTGTCTCTCTCTCTCGTTCTCTCGCTGTCTCTCTCTCTCGTTCTCTCGCTGTCTCTCTCTCTCGTTCTCTCGCTGTCTCTCTCTCTCGTTCTCTCGCTGTCTCTCTCGTTCTCTCGCTGTCTCTCTCTCTCGTTCTCTCGCTGTCTCTCTCTCTCGTTCTCTCGCTGTCTGTCTCTCTCGTTCTCTCGCTGTCTGTCTCTCTCGTTCTCTCGCTGTCTGTCTCTCTCGTTCTCTCGCTGTCTGTCTCTCTCGTTCTCTCGCTGTCTGTCTCTCTCGTTCTCTCGCTGTCTGTCTCTCTCGTTCTCTCGCTGTCTGTCTCTCTCGTTCTCTCGCTGTCTCGCGCTCGTTCTCTCGCTGTCTCGCGCTCGTTCTCTCGCTGTCTCGCGCTCGTTCTCTCGCTGTCTCGTTCTCTCGCTGTCTCGCTCGTTCTCTCGCTCGTTCACTCTCTCGCTCTCTCGTTCTCTCGCTGTCTGTCTCGCTCGTTCTCTCGCTGTCTCTCTCGTTGTCTCGCTCTCGTTCTCTCGCTGTCTCGCTCTCTCTCTCGTTCTCTTGCTGTCTCGCTCTTTCGCCCGCGCTCTTTTTCTCGCGCTCTCGTTCTCTCCTGCTCTTTTTCTCGTGCTCTCTCTCTTTCTCTCGCGCTCACTCTCATTTTCTTGCTCTCTCAAACTCAAATAAGCTTTATTGGCAGGACCAAATACATTTTAGCATTGCCAAATCTTTCTCTCTCTTTCTCACGCTCTTCCCCCCCCCCCCCCCCTCTCTTTAGCACTCTAGCTGTCTCTCTATCTCTCTTTTGATTGAAGACTGGGCTGCACTTTTTAAAAATGGTGCACATCAAGTTCAACTTTGATTAGGTATCCTAGTTTTGAAAAGCTAAAGGAACAAGACTGTGTATTTTGCAGGTAAGTTGCTGCAGAGCTTAGTAAATGTGGGGGGGTTGCTCTGCTGACTTCCATCATCCAATCACGTGCAAGCAAAACTGCAGTGTGTGGTTTTTATTCCTTGCATGTGATTAGGTATTCTTTGCAAAGTGAAGCATCACCTTATTTAATAAGCTCTCAACCATCTGCACTTGCAGAGAGCACAGTGTATTTGCCTTCAGTGAATCAACCCCGTTTTATTCTAGTTTTGCAAATTGAAGGCAGAGGGCTACCTGACTGAACTTAAAGTAGAACTAAAGGCAAAAGGAGGGGTTTTTTTTAGATATTTAGGGAGGATTCACTGCCTGTCCCATTACCAAAACTGGAAGTGAGAGGAAATACCTCCAAAGTGCAGGAAATCCTTGGCTGTCACCAAAACTAGTGTCCGTATTGGAAGATATCCCCTGTTATCACTGAAAGTTAAAAAATAAATAAAAAATAAACAGAACTAATAGAGAGGGAAAATCTCCTTAATTGGGATACAAACTGCAATAAAAACCTGACGGGTTCTAATCCCTCTCCACTTTATCCAAAACTAAAGTTTTGCTTTTAGTTATACATTAAATAATACCTGACTTCAACTGAACAGGTTCACTGTATTGTGCAGAGAAGCATATAATAGCTTTTCACTCTTCCACTGCTCTTTTCAAGTGCTAGGAAAGAAATGAAAGCCCCGTGTAAGTTGTTGGAGTTGTAGTTTATGTTGATTATCCATTTGGCATCGCTGATTGTCCACATCACATGCTGTGAATGATCCTTGAATCATTATTATACTTTGAACTATCCAGCATTTCCTTCAACTTTCTACACTGAACTGGGATGCAGGGGAGAAAAGGAAAGGTTAAGTATATGCTGCTGGGAATGGGGGGATTGAAGGAAGCCAGTTGCTTTACCTCTGAATGAGCTTTGTTTTAAATTGAATAAATAGCAAATTGTGATCCATATTCTTTCTTCTTCCTTTTTTTTTTTTTTCTTTTAATAGGCTGGAGAATAGACCAGAAGAAAAGGCATGGACATCCAGTTTTGCTGTGAAAGTCCTGGGAATCCTCTCTTCTGAAAACTACAGAGTACAGTAACAGAAGAAGCACGATGGTCTCTGCAGGGAAGGAGCAGCAAATTTGCATGCTGTGCCAAAGTAGCCACACTGCAGACAGGACTATGCTGTAAATATAACTTGAGAGATGTGGGCAGCACACAACTTGTACAATTCAGATTTTAATACATTTTTACTGACGTAATTATTCATTTTTTTTCCTTTCTCCTTTTTTTTGTGCATTCTTAGACCTTATTTTGTTTGAGGCAGAGAGGTCTATAATAACAAACAACGGTGACCACTAGTTCTATTTTTCCTTTTTTTGTTACATATGCCTATCATAACTCTGTTTTAGTCATATAAATCTAGATTTTGCTGCCCGTGTTCTTTGACATGTAATGAGCTTTTTAGCTTGGAGCGACCAAACATTTTTTGCCTGTTAAAAAAAAAAAAAAAAAGAGCTATGCCACATGGAACAGTGTCCATTGACTTGCTCTGTAATAAGTATGTGCAGCTTTACATAAACATGTTGCATTTTATATTTTAAATGTTATACTGTACATCCTAAATACCCCCACCACTACTACCAAACCCCCATGGGCTCGTTCACAGTAGAGCTACACTAGATGCATTTTTCTGCACTTTACAGTTCAACTCCAAATTGCGTTTTTATTTAGACTCGAGAGGATTTCATGTCTGTGCTGCTGCCAGATTAGAGAAAAGTCTGCCTATTTACAGTGGATCTAAGCTCTAATTGGAGTACGTTTTCTAAAGCTCTGTGCATTTTAAACTGCCCTGTTTTTTTTCCCCCATAAAATTCTCACATTTCATCTTTTTTTTTTTTTTTTCAATCATCTGAGTGCTGCAGATTTTATCCAGTCCTTCTCAGCCATATCTACATGAGTTCCAGCATAGACTCTCACTGTTGCTCTTTACTGGCTTCCTGATAGTGACAACGGTGGACCTTGCCTGCCCGATGTGTGTCTGCACAGCCCCTTGCAGTCTCCACCAGGGAGTGCATGCGATGATGATGACACAGGAGTGCAATTGACAGATGACTGTGTAGGATCAAGCATTTGAAATATGTGATACTGACATTTTTGATGCCTAGTAAAAAATAATGTGAACCTGTGTTCACTTGAGTCCTACTAAATGTCATTTAATTTTTCATTGAATACGAATTGAGCACAGATTCCCCTTGTTTGCTAATGTTTACTTTGCTAAAGTCAGCCATGCATGAATCGAAATTCGGCTGGTTCAGCAGGGACTGTCTGAATTTTGATCCGGATATGGCCAGGGAGTTTGTACAGAAGTCAATCTACTGAACGATTAGTGCCACCAGCTATAGCTGGCAACACTAATCATTGTTTTCTGCTGGCAGGGAAGGCTCCCTGACTGCAGAACACAATAGCGCTGCGGGAGGGACTCCCCATCAACCCTGACTGAGTTGATTGGGGGACTCAAGCAATTTTCTTCCACTCATGGTTGAAGGAAAGAAAATTGCAGAATCTATGGCCTGCTCAAAGACAACCATAGATGGCTCAAATCCTGGCGGATTCAGCAAGGACCATCTATGGGCAGGCTGGTTGTATTGAAGTCGATCCATCAATTGACTTCAGTACAACCGGCCTGTCAGATTTTATGCATGCGATCACTGCTGGAGGCTATAGCCATCAGCGGTGATCATTGTGTTCTACAGACAAGGAAGACTCCCTGCCATAAAACACAATAGCGCTGTGGGAGGGATTCACCCACCAACACTGTGTTGATGAGGGATTCAAGCAATTTTCTGCGGTGGAAGAGAAAAAAAATTGTATGGTCTATGGCTTGCTTTAGGGTTTGATCTCCGCTTACTACAAGTGAGTGACTCTTTATCACGCTTATCTGGTAGATAAGTACATTGGTCCCCATTTACAATGAAAAAGGGTCTGTCAAAAATGTCATTACGTTTGTAGGAACGGCACTAACCTTCCACCTCAACATCTTAGAATACATGTGAATGGACTCCATAGACATGAGTAGGCCGTGTAATAGGATCATCTGTATTTAGCTCTTTCCAGGTTCACCTTTTACATACAAAGTTGGTAAGACTCATCTGCTAAGCACCTCTGTGGCTAAGGCTGATCATGGAGGATTTGTTTTTTTGTTTTTGGGGTTTTTTTTTTTTTTCTTCAATTGGCTGTCAGCAACTCCACTGTTAGAATACACTAATCAGTGCTGCAGCTGCTGATCAAATGAAAGTTTTCCAACATTCCCATTTATTCAACTTCTATTGAGCAGGAACAGCCATTGATAGATCGGAATTTGGCCAGTACAGCAGGGACCAACCAAATTTCGATTCATCTATGGCCAGCTTAAAGAATAAGTTCATTCTAGTGAACATGTTACATGTTACACTAGTATGTAGGGTATAACATGTTCAGCATCCACCACCTCACCCCCTGATCTCCTCCCTCCCTGTGGTAGTGGGCGACGGACCTTCTCCCTTCACATGCTGTCACAAATTGAACACCATGCTGGTGAGCACTCCCATAGTGCATTGATCTTCTTGAGCTTCAGTGACTGCCCTGCCATACCTCCACATACTGATAGTCTGCAGGAGCATGACACTGCACCCACGATCTTCTGATCACTGGGGCAATGCTTTGCAGACTTCTAAGGAAATAAATAAATGCACACTTTTTTTTTTTTTTTTTACCTGCAAAAAATGTTGCATTATTAATATATATATAATTTTACATTAAAAAAAAACCTTATCCTTTAACTCTGATCTTTTACCATCTTGTGACACAGCCGGGCCCTGCAAACAAGTATGAAACCTTTTACGCATGTTACACCTGTGTGCTTTTGCACAGATGTTAATGCATTTAGAAATAAATCTAATGTGAACGAGTCCTAAACAGTTCAGATTCACACATCCCCTTTTTTTTTTTTTTTTTTTGAGAAAACTCACATTTTGTATATTTTATTGCCTGCTGGGTTGCCAAGTGTAATTGTTTGCAGAAGAGCAGAATTTTTGTTGTGATTTTTCTTATATGGCTTTGCAAATTGGCATCACTGAATGGAAGTTTGCAGCAGCCAGTGACCGGCGTTTTACTTGTACCTTCGTTCAATTTTGTGCTCTTAGTTTGAAATTGTAATGTTAAGTATCCAGTTTTTTGCACAACTTCTAAACTCCGTACTAAAAATATTTTTGTTTCACTCATTCATCTTGGTTACAAAATAGCCGTATGTGAACCTGTAACATAGACGTGTGTCTAATTTACTACACTACTAGTTCAGTTTACTCAAACCTTAAGATTTCCCTTTTCTAAAAGGATGATGCTGTAAAAGAGATTTTGGTTCACCTAATTCTTAATTACTTAAAGGGACCCTGGCATGTTTCTAAAGATATAAAAAAAGTTAGTTGTCTACATTACACACCTTGCAACCACAGGAAAAAAACCACCTCATCTATGGCTGGCTTTAGTCCTTCAGAATTCTGTACTTCCAGAAGTGTCAGATGCCTGTAGTTCCTTCTGCCGACACCTATGTCACTACAGTATTTAGTAGTGATCTAAGGGAAGGAGGATAGAACTATAGAACGAAGGGGAGAACACAGGCATCCAATATTTTTGGAAGTGTTGAATACCACCAAGGCTTTCGTGGAGGCTGCGATTCCGGAGTCTAGGCAAGCTAGGATGCGCGAGCTGCTGGAGTATACTGTATAGATGACAGTCTTCCTATCTTGCAGGGTATTGGTGTTTTTATTTATATCTTACCTTACAGAGTCTCTTTAAATAAAGAGTTGCTGATAAGGCTCCTGCAGTCAGTTAAATGTAGTAAATACAATCCAGAGAACATTACCACCATGCTAAAGTCAGTCCATCAATCATGTGCATTTTAAATAATCTCATCAAACTTCTGGGTAGGACTGCAGCCTCTTGTGCCATGACTACTCACTATGCAAACTGTATGTGGTCAAAGGTGCAGTAGCATCACAGACGTTAGGGTGTGAAGCAGTGACAGCATACTGGCCTGTGTTTTAATGGCTAGCATTCATTTGAGCGGTTAGAATCAGGGTAGTAGCAAATGATAAAAGCTTCACTTCGTTGGTAGGTCTGCCTGGTGCAAGAGATGCCAAGTGAGTTGAATTTAAATGCCATCAACCCTCCTCCATGAAAGCCTATATTTACTCCAAATGAATAAACTGCTCCTAATGGTAGCTGCCTTTTTATAATTCCTCCATGGTGTTAATTAAAACCTAACTCCACCTTTAAAGCGGTTCTTCAGCAACTTTTGGAAAAATCAAGAAAATGAAGTTACAAAAATTGTATCTGCTGACTTTTAATAAACAGACACTCACCTGTCCCAGGATCCATTGGTTTCCTCAACCGGGCAGGATTCTTCACCGGTCTTTGGTCCATAGTGTCTGCGTATTAACTGTGGACAGCTAGCGGTGACTGTGCCCATTACACATGCGTGAGCCGTGTTGCACTTTGTGAATGGTCCCACAGCTTTCTGGGACCTGTGAGATGTCCCAGAAGGTTGCAGGGAAAGAGGAGGGGCGATCCGAGCAGTAGAGGGGGCTGGTACCCAGACAGGTGAAGTTCCACATTAGCCTACGT
Organism: Staurois parvus; assembly: GCF_062004578.1. Lineage (NCBI taxonomy): Eukaryota > Metazoa > Chordata > Amphibia > Anura > Ranidae > Staurois > Staurois parvus. Next base: position 6,915,604 of record NW_028317983.1, read on the forward strand.
TCACACTACAGCAGTGCGGTAAATCCCATGTGATTCGCACAGGAACTGCACCGCATTCCTGTACAAATCACTAGCGATTTGTATGCGGTGCGATTAGAGCCATACATTTTGTATGGCTCTATTCGCACCGCACCAAAAAAACGTGCAGGACCCTTTTTTGATCTGCACTAGAATTGGATCGCCTAGGTATTCACACCTATGCGATCAGATTCTGCACATCACACTTTGTTTTGCGGACGAATGTTGGGGTGTTATTAACATACACACCGGCATCAGTTCACATGAACAAGGTGCGATTGTGATGCAGTGCAGAATTCGCATTGAAAACACTGCGAATTTCACACTGCATCAGTGTGAACCAGGGCTCAATGTCCCTTGTAAATATTTTTTTTTGGGCCAAGCTGGCCCAAATGAACTATTTACTGCACTACCAGGTGTGCTTGCTGCAATGTAGCCTTATCTACATACAGTATACAGAGCTGTGTTATGGTAGTGGGCCAAAAACTTCCCTTCCTGTTCCCGGTGCACACCCAGCAAGCGTACCTGTTAATGCAGCAAATGGTTTGTTTGGGCCAGCTTGGCCGAATAAAGTACTAAAAGTGATATTAAACATGGAATTTGGATAAGAAAAAAAAATCACATTGGCACTTTATTCTTTGATAAAACAGAACAACAGATGTCTTCAGCATGACTGATTCCCCTTTCTCCTCGTCTAATTGGTAGCGCATTCATTAGCATATGTAACCATTAGTGTGCCGGGAAGTGCCAGTGAGATTGTATCCCCATGTCTGACTGTTCTGCCATTCATGTTTACTATGAGAGTGTATACACTGCCTACACGTTGCCAGATCTTAGATCAGAGTTGCTTGCAGTGTCTAGGCAAGGATTTAGTTGTCCTCAGAAATGAAGGAGAGGGCCTATCTAGATAGGCTAGATTACATAAAACTCAAATTAGGAGACATGAAATGGTCTTTCTAACTATGGATGTGTTTCCTGGACAGCACTGGCACCTGGTCTAGCTTGAGGTTGCTCCTGAATGAATTTGTAATTTGGTGTACCGGCTTCTTTATTCAGATCTTTTACCAGTGATGTAGATTCATGGCACACCATGGAGGATTGTCGCTGATGGACAGTACTTGCATAGTATGATTTTAGAGTTAAACACTGACTGCATATCAGCATATCTGAGATTGTGGCTGGTGAATAAAGAATACTTATTTAGGGGACTATGTAAGTTTTGATGATTTGTCAGGGTGACAGTTTTTGGTAATGATGGGTTTAGGGGGACAGTTTTTGATAAGGATGGGGTCAGGGGGACAGTTTTTGGTACGGGGTGAAGTCAGGGGGACAGTTTTTCTTAAGGATGGAGATCAGGGGGACAGTTTTTGGTACGGGGTGAAGTCAGGGGGACAGTTTTTCTTAAGGATGGGGATCAGGGGGACAGTTTTTGATAAAGATGGGGTCAGGAGGACAGTTTTTGGTAAGGATGGGGATCAGGGGGACAGTTTTTGGTAAGGATGGGGTCAGGGGGACAGTGTTTGGTAAAGGGTGAAGTCAGGGGGACAATTGGGTAAGGATGGGGTCAGCGGGATGTTTTCCTCATGCAAATTCTGTATGGTGTTTACAATGACAACAGCAGTAGTGAGATACTGTTCATAATATATATATATATATATATATATATATATATATATATATATAAAATAGTTTTCTGCTATGCTAACCTGACAGCAGGATTCTCCAGGTCCACCATCCCCATCATGGTACACTTACATATAGAAGGAGATCAGCTAACAGTGATCAAGGAACTCTGAATTTGCTGGTCAGTCCTGGCTCATGAATATATTCCTCTGTTCTTGCCCTATGCAATGAATCCAAATGTTTTCTTTTTGAAGCTTCAGAAATTGCTTCATGCAATGAATATTGCACAATGGATGTTCATATAGGAAGTGCCTGTGCAGTCTACAGGAGCCTCTTTGATGGCAGAAGGTTCTAAAGTGACAAATGATATCAGCTGGCTGTCCAAAGCTTGCCAACACATTTTTTGTACTTTTTTTTTATTGTTAACATGCGTTGTCTATCCAAAACTGTTTTTTTTTTGTTTTGTTTTGTTTTTTTTATTTGATTTGAATAGAGTTGGGAAGTATAAGGATCCCTGTCAGGTTTTTACTGCGATCTTCGCTTGTCCCCGTGACAACCAGTTTTCCTGATAGGTAATATGCAGCCAGGAGAGGAAAAATAAAACTTGCTGGGGTTCTTGCCTTCCCCTTACTCTACTTACAGCAATTTATTTCTCTCTGTTGCTGTTCGTTACTCCCTGTCTGATGGAAAACATGGTCAGGGTGACCGTAAGCGAGGGGATAGTACACTGTAAAAACCCCACAGGGGCTTTACTTCTTCCCTACACAAAACAAAAAGAAAATGTCTGGACTTGCTAAATCAAACTCATTGGTATGGGCTGGTTATAAAAACGTGAGCAGAGGGGAAATAGTCTGCCCATAGCAGTGAATGAGATGGTGAGCTTTCTCTCCGAAGTGTATAAGAAGACTGCTGGAGCTGGGTGACCAAATAAATTAGTCCATTGCTCTCCCTTTATAAGACCTCTGCCCAGTTTTATATGGAGTTGTGGAGTAACCCTAGGTTCACATCTGTGTGGGTGGTGCCGCTGCGGATCCGCACAAAAATCCGTGCAGCCGCACCAACCACACAGAGGAATGCGGACCCGCGGGCGGGTACCATTCGTTCTAATGGTACACCACCTGCACTGGAAAACGCAGCCATACTGGGAACCGAGGTTCCTGTGCGGGCTGTGTTTTCAAAAGAAGTGCAGGGACTTCTTCTCTGCATGTCACGGGCACGGGAGTCCATTCAAATGAATGGGCTCTCGTGCCCATGCAAAACGCGGCCTGCAGGAGCGCGGAGATGTGAACCGGGGGTAAGGCAGGATTTAATCCCCTGCCTGATATTTAAAGCTGAATTCCAGGTATACACATTTTTGCATAATTACATTGGTCCAGCTTAGATCAATTTAAGTAAGCGTGTGTCATCAAAATAACTCACCTTGTCCAATCAGAGAACTCTTTGTATTCCTTGAGTGCTCCCTAAATGGCATCAGTGCCAAGCGAGCGACCTCCTGTGTTCACTAATCAGCAGAGCAGCCACTTGCTACCGGATGTGGACACTAGCAGCAATCACTGCAGTAGCGTTGTCTAGTACAATGATTTCCAGCTTCCACGGGGTACCAGGTATGACACATGCAGACTTACATTGGACCATGCAAAAATATCCATACCCAAACTTCAGCCTTTATGCCATGCTAGAATTGTCTGGAATCTCTGCCCATTTCTATATAGAGAGCACTAGGGTGCTGGTGGAATGTATGGTGCATGAACTCCAGTGGGGAACATAAGGCTGGAGTCATCGCAGAGCCTTGCCAGGGTCACCAACAGCAGCAGTAAAGCTCATGCAGGAGTCCAAGCCTTGCCTTATTCTAACCTGAAGTTGCCGTATAAAAAAATAAAAAAAAAACTAATTTAATTTGTAATGTTACAAATGCTACAGCTAACGGTACATGTCCCACTTTTCTATTCTGATCAGTGCATTATCAAGGTGACAGGTTGGGGATTCCACAGAAAAGAAAAATGGGGGAATACATTTTTGGTATTCGATTTAAGAAAAAAAAAATGCATTTATGCAAAACGTGTTTGTTTGGAAAATTTATATAGTGATGTTTTGTTTTGCTTTCTTCATAATTGCAAAGCCATTTCACTGTTTTTGTCACACTTTTCTTCAGAGAAGAAGTAAATGAATATACTTTGTTTAACCTCTTTTGTCCCGGTTCCATTTATTTGCCTGAATTTTCTTTTATTCTTTAGAGGTTAGTCTGTGAAGGAACAGCTATGGACTTATGGAACAGGATGATGTTGAGCTGTCAGCTATGAGACACAACCTGATGCCATTGCGCTGTAAAGTATTTGTAAAGTTTATTTTTTTAATGAGAAACATGTTTTTGTTTTTTTTATTTAAATATTTATTGATTTTTAAATAGATAAATTATACAAACATACTCTTTTAAAAACATTGACATATTTTAAAAACGTTATACTTACCTGTTCGGTGAAGTAGAATTGCATAGAGTGGCCCTGGTCCTGCTTTTATGGGGTTCCCCCTCCAGTGCTTCTGGCTCCTCCTCTTCTTGGTGTGCCACCATTGGAAGCCGCTTCGTATGGTGGCACACCTGCAGGCTCTATCTTGAGCCAGGGTGCCTGTGTCCAAATAGCCTGGCCCAGCCCTGCCCTGCCCCTCTCCTTCGTCACAGGACTTCACAATGGCTCTCCCTGCCTCAGCAAAGCCTGTGAAAAATGGAAGAACCACAACGAGCAGGTACCTTACTGTCTCGATTGTGATTGAGGATTCAGGTAAGTATGGGGGGGGGGAGGGGATGGCTGAAGGGGCAATGTTACTACCTAAACATTTTTTACTTTAATGTAGGGAATGCATTAAAGAACTAAAGGGTTTTGTTTTGTTTTTTTCATTTTGGACAGAGTAAGCAAAGGTTATAACCCCTGTAAGGTTTGTTTTTGCCATCTGTCCCTTTTAGGAGATTTCCCATCACTTCCTGTCCCATAGTCAAACCGAAAGTGAGTGAAATTCCCTCTAAAGCTTGGGAATCCCTTGTTACCAGAGCTAGTGTCCTCATTGGAAGATATGCCCACTATTCCTGTTCTGAGGACAACCCAAAATTAGGGATTTTTGTTTACTTTCACTTTCCGCGATAATGGAAAACAGGACAAATAGAGAAAGGGTGAATCTCTCTTAATGGGGACACAGACGGCAATTAAAACCTGTTCTAATCACTCTACACTCTGCCAAAACAATAAAAAAAAAGATTTGTCTTTGAAAATACTTTAAGTGGTTCCAGAGGCTGAGATTAAAAAAAACTGTTCAGCTCCCCCCCCCCTTCCCATATTTACCTGAGCACGATCTTGATCCTGATTGTATACAAGAACAGTGACTTTCTCCACTCGCTCCCTCCTCACATGCTCATAGCAGAAGAAGCCATTGGCCTCCACTGCTATCAATCACAGCAAGTGAGGAGAGGACACGGGGAGCACAGCTCAGGAACAAGCACGCAGCAGTGCCTCCATAGCAGGTGGCTTGCAGTGGGGACATTTTGCGGGGGAAGGAGCACCAACAGGGACCTCCAAAGAGGTGGATCAGGGCTGCTCTATGCAAAACCATTGCAAAGAGCAGGTACTGCAAGTATAACACATTTTGTTATTTAAAAACAATAAAAACTATTTCTGAGCTTACAATCACTTTTAGCATGGGTTCACACTTGTGCGGTTCGGCATATCGCATGTGATTCGCACAGGAACCGTGCCGCATTCCTGTGCAAATCACATGCGAATTCTGTGCGGTGCAATTTGAGCCATACATTCTGTATGGCTCAGATCGCACCGCATCCGCACCAAAAAGGTTCAGGACCCTTTTTTTGGTCCGCACTAGAATCGGATCTCCTAGGTATTCACACCCATGCGATCTGATTCTGCACACTGCAACGCGTTTGCAGACCGATTTTGGGGTGTTGATAATATACACACCAGCAGCCGTTCGCATGAACAGGATGCAATTGTGATGCGGTGCAGAATTTGCACAGAAAGCGATGAGAATTCCGCACCGCATCAGTGAACCCAGGTTCAAGGGAAAAAAAATGTTTAGACTTTAGAACCACTTTAAAGTGTCACTTTCACATGGGGCATTCTGTTGCTATGAAATCCCGCCATCGGCACACTGAGGTCTTCCAAGTCCTGTCCCTGGCAACATATACACCTTACTTCCCAGGATCCATGCCAGCAGTGAGATGGCCCCTGCACAGAGCCCTCTTTCCAATTTATCCTGGAGACTGGATTATATTAAGAGCATTTTCCACCCTGTTCCTTCTGGATGGCGGGTTGCAGCTGTTCTCATTGGCTAGTGCAGGATTTCAGTCATTCTGGCATAGGATCTGTTTGCAATTCAGGCTGGGTTCACATACATGCGGTGCGGTATATTGCATGTGATTCGCACAGGAACCACACCACATTCCTGTGCATATCACATGCGATTTGTGTGATTGGAGACATACATTTAGTATGGCTCTAATCGCACCAAAAACACGCAGGACCCTTTTTTGGATCCGCACAACAATTGGATCGCATGGGTATTCACACCTATGCAATCTGATTCTGCACATCGCACCTCGCTTTGCGTAGCGCTTTCGGGGTGTTAAGATACCGCAGCGGTTCGCATGAATGGGGTGCAATTCTGATGCTGTGCGGATTTCACACTGAAAATGCTACAAATTCCGCACCGCATCAGTGTGAACCCAGGCTCAAGGAAGACTGAAAGCAAGCAGGTAGGTTTATTTTACTGCAGACAAAAAGCTGCATGTACCTTTTGCAGTAGAGAGCCTGGCTTCTCACAGTCTTCAGGTAAAGAGCTAAATGCACAGTAAATATATTTACATTGTTTTACTTTGTTATTCTGTTTATCCAGTCATGATTTGCACAGCTTTGCTTGTCTTTAACCCCTTCACGCCGGCACCTCCCGGCCCTTTAAGGGTTTCAGAAGCCGGGAGGCGGGGTTTAGGGTCATGTGACAGCTTTATGCAGGCCATAGACGGTTCGTTTATTGGCCAATTTTTTTCGGTCCACAAAACGAAACATCGGTTGTTCTGTTGCCACCAATGATTCACAAATTTTCCAGCATGACCGATAAAAGAAATGAGGAACCGCGAAAATCAGTCAATGCCATTGCCCCACTAACAGTGCAAATTGGCCGATTATTGTTTCGGACGAACAATCGGTCAATAAATTAACTGTCTATAGCCTGCATTATGCAGGCCATAGACTGGTCGAAAATCGTCCGATTATTCGGCCGAAAAAAAAAATCGGCCAATTTTCGCACAGTGGGTTAATTGGTTGGCCATTTTTCAGGGTTTTGGCACATTTTTTTTATTGGTAAAGTTGGAAAAATTTTTGCCGATCGGCCGATTTTGATGGGCAAATCAGCCAATCGTTTTACCGATTTAAAAAATCTGCACATGAGCTGTGACCTAAAAGAAGAAGAATTCCAGTCCGCTATAATATTTGACATGAAAAAGTATTGCGGGTTGCAACAATGTATCTTTTTGTAGTCGAATAAAAACCTCTGTATCCGAAATGGATATAAATGGATACGTTGTTGCAAACGCAATACTTTTTCATGTCAAATATAATAGCGGAGCTCTCTGCAAGGGACAGAAGTAATTAAATGCCGGCCGTAGACAGGATGAAAATCGGCCGATGTGTTTTTTTTTTTTTTGTTTTTTTTTTTGTTTTGTTTTTGTTTTGTTTTTTTACCATTGATCGTAACGTCGGCCTATTGAACGACCGATTTTTCGTTTTTTTTTTTTTTTTTTTTTTAAAACGGCCGGTTTTCGACCCGTCTATGGCCTACATTAGAGTCACTTGCGATTAGGGGCAGACTGAATACTTGCAGGAGTCTAAGCAGGGCTTATACAAACGCCTGTGGACAGGAAGCCCTATACAAAGCTGAAAGCTCCTGCAGCTGTTTGCATGTAATTTGAATACGCCCTAATTACCTGTGGATGGTTTACTCTACCTTGTATGCACACTACATCCATGGCAAATCATCCACAGGTACTTGCTGCATTTCTAATTACATGCAAATGCCAGCTGTGCACATAAATCCTGCTAAGGCTGGCCATACACTAAACAAATTTCTTACTTTCTTATTTCAACTATGTAGTGCAAGGGCCTGCCTAATTGGATACAATTAAAAGTGTTTGTGATGGAGGGTAGGCAGGACAGAACATACAGAGTAGATGGCAAACGCAAAAGCTTTATTGAGACAAAAAGATGACAGTCACTCAATGGAGAGATTTGCAGGGAGGGTGACCTCGCCAGTAAAGGGTAGCTAGGAGGGGCTAAAGCACTTAAAGTCCAGTACCGAGAGCAAGGAAAAAGTCTCTGTAGCAGACTGTAATCCAACAGGGGGGGTGGGGGGGTCATCACAGGAACAGTTCAGGTAAAACAGGGAGAGTGCATATACTCACGGATTCGACAGGATGCCTGGTCTCCCAGGGATAGAAAGTAGGACACAGGTACCTGTTGGGGTCCGGAATATGCGGGCGGTCTCTCCTTTTTAGGCTGAGGTCTCAGGCAGCGGGCAGGCAATCTCTCCCCTGGACTGGGGTCTCTGGCAGCTGGTGGGCAATCTCCCCTGGACTGGGGTCTCCGGCAGCTGGTGGACAATCTCCCCTGGACTGGGGTCTCCGGCAGCTGGTGGGCAATCTCCCCTGGACTGGGGTCTCCGGCAGCTGGTGGACAATCTCCCCTGGACTGGGGTCTCCGGCAGCTGGTGGACAATCTCCCCTGGACTGGGGTCTCCGGCAGCTGGTGGACAATCTCCCCTGGACTGGGGTCTCCGGCAGCTGGTGGACAATCTCCCCTGGACTGGGGTCTCCGGCAGCTGGTGGACAATCTCCCCTGGACTGGGGCCTCAGGCAGCTGGTGGGCAATCTCCCCTGGACTGGGGTCTTAGGCAGCGGGCAGGCAATCCCCCTAGGCTGGGGTCTCAAGCAGGCTTAGATACGGACCCCTTCTTAGCTGGGGCTCTGGGCAGAGTCTGGCCACGAAGGTCCCGCTGCTTCTTAAGCTGATGCAGGACGCTCCCTAATCGTCTTGGCAACTGGGGCAGGCTGGAGCTGGCATGCCTTGTTGCCCAGCAAAGAGGCACGCCCCCTGGACAGGGGCCGCGCTTTTCGTGTGCACGACCTTTGTCCAGGGACATCCGCAAGCACGGGAACTTCCCGTGCCCACGCTGTGGATGACAGGGCTGAGATGGCGTCAGTGAGACGCCGCAGCCCGGAACATCCCTGCAGGATGTTCGCACCTCATCTGCGGCAGGATGAGAGGTGGAGGGGGGTCAATGGGCAACAGGGAGAAAACAGGCATGGAGACAGGACACAGTGAGGGGGCCAGGATGACACTGGGGCCCCTGAAGACATCGAAAGGACCTGGTGCAGGAAATTATTTAATGCAATTTGGGGACATGTAGCAAGCTGGCAGGGAGGGGGAAACTACAGTAATTGAATTTGGGGGATGTTTGGTACAGGGAATTAATAAGAGGATTAAGCAAAATCAATAATTGGCAGGGCCCCTATACCGTGACAGTGTTGTTTAGGTTTGACCTCATTATCTAGTTTTTGGTAAATCTAGATAATTCTCTCTGTTGCCCATTGCTAAATTCTCAAGAATATTGTATAATGTATGGCCAGCTTAAAGCTGGCCGTGCATTATACAATAGCTTAAAGCTGGCCATACATTATACAATAGCTTAAAGCTGGCCATACATTATACAATAGCTTAAAGCTGGCTATACATGGGTCGAATTCTGAAATAATTTTCTTTCAAAAATATTTTCTAAGAATTGTTGTTCAAACTTCGCACCATTAGTGGGTCACAGAAACGGCCAATTTTCGTCTGACCATCGAATTTGAGTGATTGGGAATGTTGGAAATTTTTTGAAAATTGAATGAATTTCGAATCAATGATGGGAGAAACGTGCGGGAAATATAAACGAAAAAGCAATGAGCTGTGACCTGGAAAGAACAGAACATTCTTGGCCACGAAAATTATTTTCTGTAGCAATAGGAGGTGAAATTGATGGCTTGGTTGGTTGAATTTTGAAATCAATGGTGGCACCGTCTGATTACAAAACGCACCAAATTTCCGATTTTCTAAAGAAAATTTGTTTGGAATTTGACCCATATATGGCCTGCATTAAATTTCCGATTTTCTAAAGAAAATTTGTTCGGAATTTGACCCATATATGGCCTGCATTAAATTTCCGATTTTCTAAAGAAAATTTGTTCGGAATTTGACCCATATATGGCCTGCATTAGTCTCCTGAAGCAATTCATAGTCTGCCCCCAATCGCGGGTGTGAATAGGGACCATCGTTGCTGCACCTGAATATTGGCAAAACCATACCGTTCTTATGAAAACATCAACTTTTGTGGACTTTAAAAAGAGAAAGCTAGGCTTGGCTGTAAATATACAATTCCCTGCTAGAGGGAGTACTTACAACCCATAAAATATGGAACCGTGAGCAAAATAAAATGAGTCATGTCAAAAGTAAAAATACCAGAATTTCCATTCAAAAACATGAAAAACAAATTACAGCAAGAGGGGCAAGTAGATCTGCAATGTCAGTAAGACCCATTCAGTGCAATAGTGAGGACAGGATGTGACATAAAAGTCTTTTAACTGAAAAATAGTATACTAAAATCTGGTTATTACACCTCACCATTAATGGTGTGAACCTCCTGCGCTCCAAATACCCAAACAATATCTATCACAGAAAAGCTGCTACCATTAAATCATATACCAATGATCTCTATATACAGTTGTGTTCAAAATAATAGCAGTCAGACATCACTAACCGGATCAATCACTGTTTTTGGTAGAAATGATATTTCTACATGGCAAATAATTTACTAGCAGGTGTAGTAGAGTAATATAAATCCAACAGACCCAACAGTCATGACATGCATGCTGCTGATTCTGTGTAATTGAATCACTAATTGAAAGGGGCATGTTCAAAATAATAGCAGTGTGGTGTTCTATTAGTGAGGTCATTCATTCTTTGAAAAATACGTGGCAATTATTGCCCTTATTTAAGGAAGGAAGGCAGCAAATGTTGTACACGCCGGTTACAGTGCATTTCTCTCTGAAATTCTGAGGAAAATGGGTCGTTCCAGACATTGTTCAGAAGAACGGCGTACCTTGATTAAAAAGTTGATTGGAGAGGGGAAAACATAAAAAGAAGTGCAGAAAATGATACGCTGCTCAGCTAAAATAATTGCAAATGCTTTAAAATGGCAACCAAAACATGAAAGACGTGGAAGAAAGCGAAAAACTACCATTCAAATAAATAGAAGAATAGCCAAAATGGCAAGGACTCAGCCAACAATCAGCTCCAGGAAGATGAAAGAAGGTGTAAAGTTCCCTGTGAGGACTGTTACAATTAGAAGACACCTATGTGAAGCCAAGCTATCTGCAAGAAGCCCCCGCAAAGTCCCACTGTTGGAAAAAACACATGTGCTGAAGAGGTTACAATTTGCCAAAGAGCACATTGACTGGCCTAAAGAGAAATGGCGCAACATTTTGTGGACTGATGAAAGTAAGATTGTTCTTTTTGGGTCTAGTGGGCGGAGACAGTTTGTCAGACGACCCCCAAACACTGAATTCAAGCCACAGTACACTGTGAAGACAGTGAAGCATGGTGGTGCAAGCATCATGATATGGGGATGTTTCTCATACTACGGTGTTGGGCCTATTTATCGCATACCAGGGATCATGGATCAGTTTGAATACATCAGAATACTTGAAGAGGTCATGCTGCCTTATGCTGAAGAGGAAACGCTCTTGAAATGGGTGTTCCAACAAGACAACGACCCCAAACACACCAGTAAACGTGCAACATCTTGGTTCCAGACCAACAAGATTGACGTTATGGAGTGGCCAGCCCAATCCCCGGATGTTAATCCAATAGAAAACTTGTGGGGTGACATCAAAAATGCAGTTTCTGAGGCAAAACCAAGAAATAGAGAAGAACTGTGGAATGTCGTCCAATCATCCTGGGCTGGAATACCTGATCACAGGTGCCAGAAGTTGGGTGACTCCATGCAACACAGATGTACAGCAGTTCTCAGAAACAGTGCTTATACAACTAATTATTCATTAAGTGATTCAAAGGGAAGAAAAATCTTCAAACATTTTTCAGTTTATATAGTGAATGTTTGAGTTTGTAAAGAAGAATACAAACACTGCGATTTTTTTTGAACCGTCTAATATTCACTTTTCTTCAATTTGTTTACAGGAACCACACAAATTTGATATATTTTTCTTCATGTTTTGATTTGGAATAGAATGTGTCGTGTTCCCAATGCATTTGTGTGGATGGAAATAAAAGCTATTAGAAGGATTTTGAGCTTTATTCACTTTTTTCAACACACTGCTATTATTTTGAACACAACTGTAAGTACAAGCGTGGGAACGCGGCACCAATTTTGTTATAATTTTGATCCCATTCTATCCAGGTGTATAACCAGGTGTCAGCGGCAACCCATTCCTAGAACATTAGTTTATTCAGGGTAGCGCAGGTGGTTTTCCATTGTTTCTTATGAAACAGATATTCCTACCTAGGAAAACAGGACAAGAATATCAGAAGATGCATGAAGTAGGGACATCTGTGAACTGTAATTTCATGTGTTTACATCCAGCTACATGCATCAGCCAGAGCTTGGCTCTTTGAGGCTCCATGCACACCGGGCGCTTTAATAACGCTGATAGCATTAGCTGTGTAAAGTCAAATTAAAAACATGAGTTTTCTAGAGTTTTTGCATTAGCGTTTAGCCGCATTTGGCTGCGTTTTTCCACGGTTCATTTTTTAGCGTTTTATACTAAAAAACATA